>NC_133658.1:110818933-110983664 GCF_037893015.1 Macrotis lagotis | reverse complement strand
ACACCTACCTCATCACTTTCTAGCAATCTCCATGCCATCTTCTACCTTCACTCTCAACCCATTTACAACAGTTCTGATAGTAGTAATCAAAATCCCACCTTATTCCTGATACAGATATTTTAGCAAATTATCCTACTTTTCCAATCACTTAGCCACCAGTCTCCTTTGTGTTGTCTTCCCCAATTAGAATATATGATCTTTAAGTAAAACTATAGTCTTGCTTACTTATATTTGTATTCCCATGATTTAGTACAATGACAAGCATATAGTGCATAATTAATAAATACATTTTATTCATTCCTTCATTCATTCATCTAGCAACATATGAGTGTCATTTAAGAAAGGTATCCAGATTAAGCCAGATTATATTTTCAGATCACTCATATGAAATATGGATGGGAATCAGTGGGACTTTCTCAAAATCTTAAATAAATCCTACAAAACTATGGGGAAAGAATCTGCAGAGTAAATTTAGAAAGGAAAAGACAATCACCCATTTCTTATAAAATGCACACTATTGAGCAAGATTCTGAGCCTACAAAAATGAAAATCCCAATATATTCCCTGCCCTCAATGAGCATTAAATATTTACTAATTATGTTACTACAGGGAAATCAATCTCACTGAGATTCAGTTTTCTGATCTATAAAATGAGAATAGAATATCTGTAGTGTTTACCTCACCCTGCTGCTGAAGACTAAATGAGATAATGTGTGAAAAGTGATCTGTTGACTACATAAATGTCTACTCTTGCTATCATTGCTACTAGTACAATGTAATGAAGGGATGATTTCTAAATGCTCTCTGGAAAAGCAATGATGAGGACAGGTAGAGTTGGTTTTATTGTTCACAAAGAAGCTGCAAGAAATTGTCTTCAATATGACATTTAGTCATCTTGTTTTGCAATGAATTCCCAAAAGGGAAAGGAGTGCCTGGAAAATAATTACACCTTATATGCCAACATCTATTATGGAGTATGAAAAGGTATGAAAATGCTAAAAAGGACTTCATAAGATCTTCCAAACTAATTCCACTCCCATTTTGAATTCCAGTGATTTCAATAAGAAACTAGGGACAAGAACGAATGATCAAAAAACAAACAAACAAATAAATAAATGAATGAATGAATGAATATATATATATATATATATATATATATATATATATATATATAAAACAAAATGGAAAATGCAGTTCAGGTTTGAAAAAACAAGCCAAAGACTTGTAGAATACTCAAAAACTTCATGTTCTATAGATGTGTGAATGTATACATGTATACAGATATTTATTTGTTATTGTTGCTTAATCATTTTCAATCATGTCTGACTTTTTGTGACCCTCTTTGGCATTTTCTTGACAAAGATAATGGAATGGTTTGCCATTTCATTCTCCAGCTCATTTTACAGAAGGGAAAACCAGGGCTAACAGTATTAATTGACTTGTCCAGGATCACACAGGTACTAGGGACTAGATTTGGATGCTAGATGAATATTCCTGAGTCTATACATATCAATCAAATCAGAATCAGCTGTCTATGTATTTATCAGTGATTAGCACAAAGATCAAAATCATTGTGAATTAGAAAAAAATCCAGTTAATAATGAGAAAATGCTATGTAAAATTGTTTTTTTTCTAATCTGACTTATTTAAATGAGCCATTGATTATGAAAACTGGAAAATGGAAAAGGCAAAGATATTGATTTTAAATATCACAATTTCATGCAAAAATGCTACTGATGTAAAACATTTACTATAAAGAGGAGGTCAAAAGATCCCAGAAAGCACAGGCATCAGCAAATACTTGATCTTCATCCTAAACAGAAAGTTGAAAGCTAGAGATAAAATTGGTATGAAATACAAACTCATTTGTAAAATACCATAGTGGCAAGATTATGAATAATATTACCTTTTAAAAAAGCAAAATAAAAAACCACAAGTAAAAACAAGTTAGTATGAGATGCAAGAGAACAATAAATAGATGTAAAAATGCAATTAATTTGTCAACATTTCTAAAATGATCTATTTTCATCAATACTTCATTACCATGTGTAATGAAGAATTGGAAACAGGACTTAAGAAGACAAACTTGGGAAGACTTTCCAGGTCAGACCAAAGAAATCATGCTTGAAACAATAAAATCTTGAAAGGATTTAGGAATCATATTATAAGATATATAAGGTTAGGAAAATTAAAAGGATGTGAAAAATATTAATATCCCCAAAAGTGAGCTAAGAGAATATGTGCAGCTACTAACCCAAATGAACTGACAAATATGAGTTTTCAAATTTTAAAGTATTAAATATATGTTAGCTATTATAACTATTACTCTCCCATTTTCATCAAATCTCTACTACAATGATCCATGTGTAATTAAGGTATTCTCTGCCTGAGAAAGAAACTTTTTACAAAATATTCCCTACATTAGAGTACTTCTTTAAGATAACACATTTGAAAGATAATGAAAATATAAGAATACATTATTATTTCTTTATTACCAAGCGAAAACATCATACTAATCATAGAAAAAAAGTCTTGACTTTATTTTAAAAATCTTAAAATATCCCTTGATAAATGCAGCGCCAGAGAGAGTTTTGATCAAATGCCTTCTGATTACATTAAAAAAATTTTAAATACCAGTAGTTCTCAATCAGGGATCTTTGAACTTGGTTTTTAAAAAAATATTATTGTAACTATTTCAATACTATCATTTTTCTTTGTGATCATATATATTTTATTTTATGTATTTAAAAACTATTCTGAGAGGGAATCATGAGCTACATCAGATTGATTCAAAAAGATTAAGAAATTCTTCCCCAGGGGGCAGCTAGGTGGCACAGTGAATAGAGCACCAGCCCCAGGAGTACCTGGGTTCAAATCTGACCTCATACACTAATTACCTAGCCGTGTGGCCTTGGGCAAGCCACTTAGCCCCATTGCCGTGAAAAAATCTAAAAAAAAAGAAAAAGAAAAGAAATTCTTCCCCAAATGTTCACCAATGATATAACAGGACTAACAGGACTATATTTCAGAGTTCTAATGGAAGAATTATGAAGTCTTCCAGATGCTCATTTTTGAGAATTATATTATATTAATTGTATTCATGCCCAGAATATTACCAGACTTCCTCAATAAAATACATGATTGTTGAAGAGAAATCAACCTAATAATTAATATATGAAAAGCTAAATTAGTGAAAATACTTATGTCAAATTCATAATAATAATAATAATAATAATTTTAATTTAATTTATGAAATGCCAACATGCTGGTAGAGAGTCATTACATTGAATTGGTGTAAACATGCTGATATCTGGTTGAAGCACTGCAGTTGGACATTGAATTGAGCCAAGAATTAAATGGGAAAAAGAGAATAATTTGGGTAGCACTTTTAAAAGTATAGAGCTCTTACAAATCCTCAAGATACTTCCTGTACCAAACTATCTTTGTTACATGAATTTTCTATTTGGTGGAAATCAAATGTGTGAATAACTCACAGGAAAAAAGATGAATGATCAACACGTAGCTTATATCCATTGATGACATATACTTAAGAAGTTGACCTTGCAGTCAAGATGATGGGAGTTTGAATTTTCCCTCAGACTGTTTACACTTAATAGCTGCCTGACTTTGGACAAGTCACTTCACCAGAATTGCCTTGCATTCAGGGCCATCTCCAATTGTTCTGATTTATATCTGACCGTTGGACTCAGATGGCTCTGGAAGGAGAGAATGAGGCTGGTAATTTAGCACAGCACCCCCTCATTCAAATTCAGTTCATGTACTTGTCATGGCATCACCTGGTCTTCTTTGATAACAAAAAACAAACATCATGCTTTAAAAATGGCAAGAAAGATCATTAAGGGAAATGAATCATTTTTAAAAGAAACTGACATTCATCTGGTGTTTTGAGGATTTAAAAATAATTTGAATATCTTTTTAACTTAGTCTTTGAATAACCTCTCTACATACATACTTTTTTTTTGTCTAAACCAGTCACTTCATCTCTGTGCAGAGTTTTTGATATGGGAACTTCTACCGATAAATATCACATATGTTCAAACTCATTTGAAGAGTTACAATTGGAAGCAATCTGGAAGGCTATCTAATCCAATAGATAGGAAACCAGTGAACAAAGAGTTAAAGTGATTTACCCTAGGGCACCCAGTGACCTTTGTAGCTAGTGCCAGAATTTGAATCCAAGTTAATTTTCCTCTCTAAATGAGTTACCTGGGTTATTGAGAGGTTGAGTCACTTGCCCCTTTTGGGTCACATAGCTAATATGTTTCAGTGTCAAGACTTAAACACAAATCTCCAAAGTTGCTCTTCTATCTACTACCATGCTTCCCCTCAAGATAGACACTGTTTATATTGCCTATTTTTCAGATGAGGAAACAATCTCGGAGAGTAAATATTTCCCATTTTCATCAATCATTGTTCATTCAGAAGAAAATTATCCCAAAGTCCACCTCCTTTTATTCTATTTCTATCTTCTTTAACCTAATCTATGTGTCCCATTCCAACCCTTCCCATTCCTTTCACTTTTTCCTGTGAAATTCCCATTCCATATAAATAAATTTCCCTTCATCCTGGACCTCTTTCTTTCACATTCTTGGCATTTACTAGTATCTACTATTAGTATCCTAACCATTCATCTCCAGTTATCTTCTCTAGCCCAAACTCAAACTCATATCCTCTGACACTAAATCTACTGTTCTTTCCAAGGCATAATACTAGAAGAAATCAAATAATTCATAACAATATAAGTTGTACACAGAATAAAATTTAATAATGTAAATGAATCATTTCAAAAAATGAGAGAAATGATTATTTCTCTCTTATGTTAATAACTATTTCTATTGGGCAAATCCAAGATTTTTTTCCTTTTCTATTTCCTCATTCTCTACTAGGGCATGTAAGCCCCTAAAGAATAGGACTGATAATGAGATTGGATTTAATCATTTCTTCAATTTCCTCAGACTTCACCCAATTGAGAAAATTTAAATTTGATGAAAAGGTAAAAAGATCTTAGTCTAGATGAACTATCCCATTGTATCCTACTCAGGCTTGGGGGGGGTGGTGGTGAAGAACAGGTAAAAGGCAAGATTCTATGTCTAGATTTCTCAGGGCTGGAGTGATCTGAATGTAAAAGTGATCATTAAAAGAAGTCTATCTGTCCTTATAATATTCTCATTAATTGTTAAAAATTGTTGATTGCCACCTATTGGGAATACTTACTCTTCCAAAGGCATATGAATATTAAAAAAACTCCATTATCCATCTTTGGTTCCCAGAGATTACCAAATGACCCATCTTTTTACTAATTATTTGCTAATCATAATTCATAAAATGATTAATTTCCCAGAAATTATGTCTCTCAAACTTTTTATACATAACAAAATGAAATTATTGTGAGAAATTACAAAAACACTTCCTAAGAGAAATTGAGCTTTCTCAGGATATTATTCTTATAGCAATTGCTGGCCAAGATGGGGGCTAAAAAGGGCTTGTGAAGAGGGAAGATAAGAACTTTGAGATATCTAATTCCAGAAGATAAATACTGAAACCCAATATTGAAACTCCTGAGTGTACTCTCTTTTGATTTGGTGTTCATGAAGTTTAGCATTTTATTTGTTCTATATACTTTAAGCTTCAGATGGTCTAATACATAATAATATATAGTAGATACTCAGGAAATATTTGTTGCTACAAACAGGCACTGTTTTGGGGAAAGGCCAATTCTGCCTTGCCAGATGTTCTTAGGATGCCTAATCTGTTCATAGTGATATGGTTTATGGCTTTGAATGTGAGGACTCTGGAAGATACACACAATCAAAAGAAAATAATTAGTGGATTTTTTTCAGGTTAAAAGTACCTCCTTTGGGGAGGTAGGTTGTCACATCTCAATTGTGACAAGAAAATGTGCTTGAATTCAATCCAACTGGTGAATAGAAATTCCCCATTCTGGCTCTGACTGAATGATCTTTGATATCTCTAGTACATTATGAACAAACATAATTGTGAGTATCCTCCATGCAACTGTCAAATTGATATTCCTAAAGCATAAATTTGATCCATATCGTTCCCCTACTCAAAAACTTCAATAGTTTCCTATTACTTTTAGGATAATAAAAATAATAACAGTAACAACTAGCATTTTATAATAATTATAACAGCTAGCATTATCCCTGCTTAGTAGCTAGTTCCAAAGTTTTCCTTGTCTGGGTTGAACACTCTCTCCTTTGTATCCCCTAACTGCTTCTGTTATTTCTTATACAAAACAAAAAGTATTACTGCAAATACTTTGAATATATGAGGCCCTTTTTCTACCTTTAACTTCCTTGGGTTATATGCCCAGCAATGAATGAATAAACTCTCTGGTTCTGAACAAAATTAATCTCTACCAGCAATAAATTTCTAGGTTCTGAACAAAATACTCACACAAATTATTTTGAATTTAATATATATGCATATTCATACACATACATATATGTATACATAAACATATATATATATCATATATATTGTATATTACATTATAATATTATCTCATCACCATACTTAACATGATATATAGGTGTTTTAAAAAATTCTTAATTAAAAAGAGAAATGATATATTATTCAGCTCTCTTTAATTGATATTTCATAGAGTTTATGGGACATTGTCTTAACCTTGCCTTCATTATATATTTGAATTATTCTACCATTAAATGATGTTGTCTCTTTTGATGCATTTTTTTCTTCTCCATTGATTTCTTTGACCTAGATGTTTGGGTTTTCCCTTTTTCTCAGTGGGTTAACAACACTGTGGATAACATCTGAAGGGTTCTGTCTCTGGGAGGTTGCTTGTGATGGCTTTTTAGCTTAATTCAACATTCCATTATCTCACATAGAATTGCTTCATATACATTGTAATGTCTTTTCTCTATCTAAGACTTGAACTTATAACAAAAAGATGCAACAACAATAACAAAACAAAATAAAATGTTTTTTTTAAATCTCTAGTTTTTATAATCATTGTCCAATAATGTAGGTCAATATACAAATGCTCCCATATTGGTGCTGGATGCTATTAAAGGTCTAGGATACTAATGTTCAAATTAGACATAACCTCTAGATACCCCCTTTATATGTGCGCGCACACACACACACACACACACACACACACACACACACACACACTTAAAACCTGCAATAACCCTCTTCATTCAGGTAAATGGGTGACATAAGGGGAAAATGTGGGAGGATCAAGGAAAACACAACAAAATACAAATGTCAGGGTCTGTGGGAAAGTTAAACTCTGGGCAAACAGTTCCACAGCATGGGCTTTCAAAAGCAGTCAACATCAAAAAACAAAATAACTGGCTCTCCACAGGCATAGTAAGGCAATGACATTTGATGAAGGGAACAGAAAGAGACCCTTTTCTGCACTGTTTCCTCATGTCTACATAGGTTACTTGTCATGCAGTGAGTCCCAGGACAAACTCCTGATAATTTACTTTGTTGGTTCTCTAAGAGGATGAATTTAACTCCTACTCTAAAGAAAAAAAGTGATCACTTGTTTACTAAAAGGAAAATATACCATTTTTATGTTTGCAAAGTATTTTATAATATGATCTCATTTTTATTTATAATTATAATATTATTCATAATGTTTGTAATACTATTTCATTTTATTTTTACAAAAACCCATGGAAGCAAGGACTATTTTATCCCCATTTTACATATGAGAAAATTGAAGCAGACAGAATTTAAATTACTTATTAACAGTCAAACATCTGGTAAATATTTCAGGTAGGATTTGAACTAATACCTTCCTGATTCCAGGTCCAGAGTTTCATCCACTACACCACCTAGGTACTTGCATTACATATTACATTGATTATGGTACCAAAGAGTAAAGATCAAGGTGACATATAGAAAATTGAGAAATACTGTATAATCAATGGATCTGTAGTACCACACGAGCTAAGAGAGATTTCAGTCCCACAGATAGTGTAGTCCCTGGAAGGCTAGAGTAATTAGAGTGTCAGACTTGGAGTCAGGAAAATCATAATTCTAATGCTTCTTCAAACACTAATTAGCTGTATGACCCTAGACAGATTACTTCACCTCTCTCAGTCCCAATTTCCTAATCTGGAAAATGGAGATAATAATTACATCCTAAGACACTGAATAAAGTATGATAATAGTTGTAAAGCAATATATAAATGATACCTACTGTAGGTATTTGAGGTCAACCCAAGAGACAATCAAAAGCTTTGCCTGTATTCCACCCTTGGAATATCATAATTATCATCACAATCTAACTTTATCGTTATCTAACATTTGGAATGGAGGTGAGAATGAAACAATATGACTCGATGATGTTTTAAGAATTGTTGAGCTCATTTCTAGGTCAGAATATCTTTATGGGTCAAATAGTGAAGGGGAGAGATAGATGCAAAAACCTTTTCAGGACAATCTTCATTTGTTTCAGAAGTAAGTATCTATAATGTTGTGATTTTACAAAAAGAAAATTCCTTAATACCAGACCATTACACACTGTGAGGAACAAAATAAGCTTTGTCTTAGTTTATGACTTGAAGAACCAGTCTAGATGTAGAGATTAAGAAGAATCTACCAAAAACTCCTGGAGGTTTTTCACAATAGCTACTCACTTTATCACAGCCAGTTATGTCTAGGTGCCAATTCTTGAGTCTCCCACCTATGGCTGCATTCTTTACAAGTTCCCCAGAAGTGCTAGTCTTGTCCTATCAAGGCCAGAGGTCACTCACTGGCCTCTAAATCCACCAAACCAAACAGAAATTCCACTGAATTTGTGCCTATGTACAAGGCTTTGTGCTAATTATTGAAGACACAATGATTTGAGGCAACATAGTATAATGGGCAGAGAGTTGTCCTTGTACTCAGAAAAGACCTGAGTTCAGGTATATCTTCAAACAAACTAGTTCTATGGCCCTGGGCAAATCATTCAACCTCTTATGCCCAAGGTTATATATAAGTTGCTACTTTGAATTGGTGAAGGAAATCTCAGCTCTGGGAGTTCCTTTGAAGGCAATGAAGTATATCCATCAATGAAGACTGAATTTGAAGTCAGGCAAGTCTGAGTGCATATAATGCAATGCCTCAGACACTAACTAGCTCTGTGTCCCAGGGTGAGTCATTTATCTTCTCTCAAGCTCAGTTTTCTCATCTATAAAATAGTACTTACCTCAGAGGCTGGAAGGACCAAATAAGAAAATAAAACTGAAAGTAAATTCTATTGGGAATTTAAATTCTCCTAAGGATTGATTCAACAGCAAAAGCAATAATAAGCAGATTAAAGTTTCTTTTTTGTTGTCTACTTATCCAAATGTGATGGGGACACAGGAGAGATTCAGACAAATACTATATAAAAATTTGAGAAGAAAATTTTCATTTGGAGATGAGAGTTGAGGTTTTAGGGAAGGCTTCATGTGGGCGGTGGTCTCTGAACTTAGTTTTGAAAGAAAAGAATTTCAATAGGAGAAAATGAAGAGAGTACATTCCAGAGCTAGAGGATTTCTTGAGAAAATGCATCGAGGCATGAGAGTTTAGAATGAGATCAAAAAACAAAAGCAGGTCATAATTTCTGGATTTACCTTAATGATACTTTTTATCTTTCAAAAGATTCAGATAATGAGAACACGAAATTCAATTCTGATTATGATTCTTACCAATAATAACTGTTTGTTAGGGTGGAAAAATGAGGACCTTTCAAGGAAGTCCATACTCCCTTGTAGAGTTTGTGGTACAGAAAGAGATGAACGTTGTCAATGTGCACCATGATTTTAAGAGACTCCTTACATAAGATTACATAAGGGGGGTAGTTACAATTCCATGGGGTTATTCTACAATTCAGCCAAGGAGAAAGAAACTATATTTAGATTAAAAGTTCTTAGGAATATCAGAAGGTCATGTAGCCCAACATCTTCATTTTATAGATGAAAAAATCAAAGCCCAAATGGGAGAGGTGACTTGCCCAAGATCACACTTATAATGACTATCAGGGCTGGTATTTGAACCCAAGTTTCCTGAATTCAAATCTAAGCACCAGGAAACTCTCAAGAATGAAATTCTGAAGAAGACACAAAGAGAAAAAATTCCAAAGTAGAGGGAAGGATGTGGTTTCAGAGTTGTCAGAAGAGACCTAGGTAGATGAATACTTTATAAAAATTATACTTTATGTATCTCTTTCCCTTAATCCTAATTCCTCATACTGAAAATGAATAATCTGTAAACATGTTTATCAAAAATATGTATATACAATGCCAACCTGATGCCACTGAGGGGAGGGGGGGGGAGGAAATTCTATAACTTAAAAATATACATGTACATATGGATGGAAAAAATTTTAAATAATTTTTTTTAAAAAGAAGAGATCTAGGTGCATGCACAGAGAACTTTTTAAGAATTTTAAAAAGATATTTTCAGACAATATCCACTAGGACTGAGTCAGGTTAATAGCCACTATTCTGCTTTGCCCTTAACCCTTGTCCAGGGTGCTGACCCTATACACAGGGATTTTAAAAAAAACTTTTAAAGTGAAAATCTAGACCAGATTTTTCTCCTCGCTTTTTTCTTATAATATTCAGTTCTATGATGTTAAGTGAAATTGAACTATGAAAAACAAAAGAGATTCTGTAGGACAATGCTTCAGCATTGAAGTCACTTTACTTATTACAGTGACATTCTGGGAGTCTGGAGAAGTTCTCAGTAAGCAATAGCAAAAAAATTTATATATCCTTCACGTTTCAGTAATTTTAGTAATTGCCATCAAGGGCAATTCCTAGCATTCAGGCTTGGGTTGGTGTGTTATCAGAGAGGAAGAGATAGTTGGTGGATTAGCAAACCTTAAATACTACTTCAAGTTTAAGATCTCCTCAAATCCTGAGGTTTCACATATTGTCCCTGGTTCTAACATTGGGGTGGTTCTCACTCCAGGAAACTGATCTAATAGGCATAATACTTTACATTCTATGTCTTTTCTATGTGAAGTAATGAAGTTTCTTTGCTCCAAGAACTGCCAGAGCCATGATTAAGCTGAGCATCTCCCAGTTTATATAATGATCTTTGAATTTCAATTTCCTTTTTTTCTTATGTTCCTGAATAGCTAGTTCCTACTGGGAAAGAAACCATTTACAACTATTATAATACTTCAATGAAGGACCAGAGTTAAAAGAAAACTTAGTGACATCTAGTCTCTATATCATCATTTTAGAGATGGGTAAACTGAGATCCGGAGATATGAAATTATTTGCCTAAGATCTGAGTAAACAAAATGGGTAAAGGGTTCCCATCTGACTGAAAAGTTTCATCAATACTAAGGGTGAAGGAATAGATAAATTGAGATCAAAATCACTTGGCTAGATTGCAAATGTACTGGCTAAATGTATTAAAGAAAATGAACATGGGATTGTTTTTAATGTTTCTACCCTTTCTCAAGTGATCAGACAGGCAAAATTCAATGGCTGATTGTCTTTTATGGCAAAAATGTGCCTTTTTGGATAGCATAAAATATTTCCCTTCTGAAATGCACTAATCTTTTAGATGTAATCCTTGAGTTACTGTGTTGCTAAGTATCCCTCACTATATAAGACTAGATATGTTCCAACATATTTACTTATAAAACATTATTTTGTTCTTTTTATTTCTATTTTTTAAATTAGAAATATAGTCCCCAGGGCCAGTTCAATGGTACAGTGGATAGATCACTGATCCTGGAATCAGGAGGACCTGAATTCATATCTGTCCTCAGACACTTGATATTTATTAGCTATGAGACCTTGAGCAAGTCACCTTTCCCCACTGTCTCACAAAAAAAACAAAAAAAATAGAAAAAAAGAAGTAAATTCCCATAAAAAAATACTTTAAATAAGAAAGTGTTTTAGATGCTAGATATTCCTATGAAATATTGAGGATTTTACTAGTATCATAGGATCTGGAAACTGAAAGACACTTTAGACATCACAATCCAAAGCTATCATTTTGTGAGTGAGGAAATCGAGGTCTACAGAATCGGTAGTAGTATTGTTGAGTCAAAGGGTATGTACAACTTTATAAATCCTTTGGCTATAGTTCCTAATTATTCTCCAAAATGATTAGACTAGTTTGCTAGTTTAGTGTCCCCATTTTTTCACATCCCTTCCAACTTTTCTCATTTTCCTTTCCTGACATGTTAGCCAATCTGAGGTGTGGGTTGCAACCTCAGAGTTCCTTTATTTTGCATTTCTCTGATCATAGGTTAATTAGAACATTTTTTTCATGTGACTATTGAAAGTTTTGATTTCTTCTTCTAAAACTGCCTGTTCCTTTGACTTTATCAACAAGGAATAGGTCATACTTTTTTATAAATTTGCCCTAGTACATCATATATTTGAGAAGCTAGGCCCTTATCAAAAAAAAAACTTGCTGTAAAATTTTTCCCCAATTTCTTGCTTTCCTTCTAATTTTGCTACATTCAGTTTGCTTGTGCAAAAGCTTTTTTAATTTCGTATTATCAAAATTAACTTATTTTTGTAATCCTCTTCTTTGGCTATGAACTCTTCCCTCTTCTGTAGATTTGACAGATAGTTTTTCTATTCCCCCCCTAATTTACTGATGATACCCACCTTAATATCTAAATCATGTATCTATTTTGACCTTATCTTAATATTCATTGTGAGATGTTGATCTGTGACTGGTTTCTCCAAACATCTTCCCAGCTTTCCCAGTAGTTTTTTGTCAAATGGTAAGTTTTGAACTCTAAAGGTTTTGATCTTTGGGTTTATCAAACACCAATTTACTACATCATTTACTACTATGTAATATGATCTAATCTATTCCACTGATCTACTATTCCACTTTCTCTGCAGTTTGAGAGTCATTTCCCACTTGATAAAGGATCAAAGAATATGAACAAAAGTTGGGGTATGAAGAAATGAAAAATGTTCTAAAATTACAGATGATTAGAGAAAGGTGAATTAAAACAACTATCAAAAATGACAATTCTTGGAGAGGATTAGGGAGAAATAGCTACATTAATGAATTATTTGTAGAACAGTGGACCAGTCCACCCATTCCAGAAATCAATCTAGAACTATGCCCAAAGGGTTATAAAATTGTATAACCTTTTGATCCCATAATAACACTACTAGCTCTGTACTACATAGAGATCAAATAAAAAGGAATATATATGTATGTACAAAAATATTTAAAGCAGATCTTTTTGTAATGACAAAAATTTGGAAATTGAGGGGATGCTCATCAACTGGATCATGACTGAACAAGTTGCAGCATATCATTCTAATGGAGTACTATTGTCCTTAAAACAAATGGTGACAAAGGTAGTTTCAAAGAAAAGCCTGGTCACATTTACATGAACTAAAGAAAGTGAAATGAGAAGAACCAGGAGGTCATTATGCACAGTAATATCAATGTTGTAATGATGATCAATTAGGAAAGACTTAGCTACATTGATCAATACAGCTACACTGATCCAAGATAATTTCAAGGAACTCATGATGGAACAAAAATACTATCCACATACATAAAGAGTTTACACACACATTCACACATGTACATATATATATATATATATATATATATATATATATATGTCTAGTTGTGTATATGTGTATATATATATATGCACATATATATATATATATATGTCTAGTTATGTATATGTGAGCATAGTGATTTTGTCCAGGGTTACATAGCTAGTGAGTACTGTACCTAGATTTGAACTCAGGAAGATGAGTCTTCCCAAATTCATGACCATCACCTACTATTATTGTATCAATTAAAACCCTAAAAGTATGTCATGAAATGTGCATATGTGTTTGACCTTAGGGCTCTTACATGTAAAATAAGGGTGTTCTATTATATCTCCCAAGTTCCAGTTCTAAAATTCTAAACTTTTACATTCTAATCTTCTAAACTGAAGATTTGTATCCATTGTGGATATTCAAAATCCTCCCATAAAATGATAATACCTGTAATAACTATCATATACTATCAACATGGAGAAATTACTTTGCAAAATACTCTATAAATATGAACAAGTATTATTAAATAAACTATTATTAATATCCACCAAAAGCACTATAACAATGTATAATATGCTATCATATACAGAACAGCTCTTTGCCACCTCAGATGTATAATCTAATGTTATAATTTTCAATGTATATTTAAAATTACTTCAGCAGGAAATATGCAATTTACCAAGCATTTATTAAACACAATATATGAAAGCAAAATAAAAGTTTCTGACCTCACATAGCTTACATCCTATTGTTGAGTATAAAATGTATATAACCTCTTTTGTTAAAAATAAAAACCACTCCAAAAAATGTACATATAACTAAATAAAAGGTAATTTGAAAATGAAGAATTCACTAATGAGTGAGGAGAGAGAAGAATTGTGGAGTAAGGATTTGGAAAGATCAATATTATGTGACTAAGAATGATTTTTAAGTAAATATTTCTTTGTGTTAAATCATTTCAGGTGAGTTCAACTTTTTGTGATTTCATTTGGGGAAAAGATACTGAGAGTAGTTTGTCATTTTCTTCTCCAACTCATTTTATAGGAGAGGAAACTGAGCTAAACAGAGCTAGGGACTTACTCGAGATCAAAGAGCTAGTAAATGTCTGAGGCCAGATTTGAACTCAAAAAGATGAGTCTTCCTGATTTTATATCTTGTATTCTATCCACTATGCCCTCTAATAGCCTTTAGGTAAATATACCAAAATTCATTCATCTAAATGAGTGCTATCCTCCTCCAAATTAGTCACCTTTGGAGGAAATATTGCCAAGGCTCTTTGAAAGTAGTCTTTTTGTATTGTCTGCCAAACTTCATCATGTGATTTTGAATATCCTCATTGGATACAAATCTTCAATTTAGAAGATTAGAATTTAGAAGGTGAGAATTTTAGAACTGAAACTTGGGAGATATGATGGAGCACCTTTATTTTACACATATGGACCCTAAGGTCAAAAAAAAGGAGGAAGAGATTTTCAAAGAGAAAAGACAATTTCTATGAGTGAAAATGGGAAAGGATCACAGTAAGTAACACTATGTCATCAAACATAAGGTAGGACTACAAAGTAAGGAAACTCATTTTCATATATGACTCAGAACCTAACTCTAAGAAATTCAAGAACAATGGAATTTCCTCTCAGTCTGACCACTTGAGATGACAATATTTGGGTGTAAAGAGTACTACTCATGGAATCCAAAGATGTGGGTTCAAGTCCTAGTTCCACCCTTTAATAGCTGTTTAACCTAAAGACACTTAAATTTTTTAAGCATCAGTTTCCATATATGTAAAATGAGGATAAAAATGCTTGTACCACTTCCCTCACAAGGTTGTTCTGAGAAAAGTGTTTACATCATGAAGCAATTTATAAATGCAAGCTATTATTATTTGCTAAAAATCAGCCACATTACTTGATACCTAATCCTTTGTAGATATGTGCCCGGTATGTAGGCACTTAAGTAGGTACTTAAAAATTTGACCAGAATATTAAAGACAATTGTATCATCTTTCTACCTTAACCTACTTCTGACTTTCCAATTTTATTAATGGCATTGCCATTTTTTTCAGTTAACTATATTCAGAACCTATAAATTATCTTTGAACACAGGACAAATTGTTTTTCTTTATCTTTTTCCTCATATCTAGTTCCCAATTATAAATTATATTTTTTACCTCTTTATATCTTTAATCTGTTCTCTCTTTGATTTCCACTACTACCACCTTTAAATTCAGGATCTCATTAGTTCTTATGAATATATTATTCTCACTGGCTCCATTCTCTCTTTATTACAACCCTACATATCTGCCAAATCAATTAACTAAATACAAATAATGATCATATTACTCTTTTGTTAAAAATAAAAAACATTCCAAACACTACTCACTATCTAGCAAATAAAGTCCAAATTTCTTTTAGTTCTATTCAGAGTCCTCCAAAATCTAGTTTCCTCCTATCTCTTTGCACCCATTTTATCCTATTTCCTTTTACCCATGCTATAATCCAGTCAAACTAGACTGTTTCCTCCACACAGCCTATGTGTTTCTGCCCATGTCTTTTCTTAAACTTTTCCCTATCTGGAATGGCCTTCCCTTCATTTTTGTCTATTGAAAAAAGGATTCCTCTCCATTCATTAACATTCAGTTCTAATATTTTCTCTATGAAGCTCTGTGGCCAAAACAATGATCTTGAAATCATGAAGCCTGAGTTTGAGTCTTGGTTATATAAGACCTTGGGGAAGTCACTTCTCTTCTCTAGACTTTAGTTTCTTCTTTGTAAAGTGAAGAGACTGAAGGAGATGACTTCTCAGGATTGGACTGGAGGGAGAGACCTTTGGTCTCTAACATTATATGATGCTTTAAGCCTTTCCTGATGTCCTATAGACAAAATTTAACTATCTTTCCACTAAATTCTCATAACCTTTTGTTCATTAATTTCTTGTATCAATCACAGTACCCACTGCATCCAAATATTAAGACAGGTGCTAGAGATACAAATATAAAAACAAAAACAGACAAAAGCAAAAATAGTATTTTCCTTCAAGAAGAATCTTATGTGCATATGTGTATACACAAGATAGACTAAAGATAGATATGAAATGATCTAGAGGGGGAGACACTAGAAAATTTGGCTGTGGGAATCAGGAAAGGTCTTATATAAAAAAAATGAAGGAGCTGAACCTTTAAGGAAACTAGGAATTTTAAGAGATTGAAATGGGGAAGGAAAGGGCATTCCAAGATTGGTGAGGAGTCAGTATGAAGATATAGAGGTGGGATATGATATTCCATGATGAGGAACAGAATGAGGAACAGGTTGATGTGTGGAATACTGTTCAATAAGGCTGATAAGGTAAGTTAAGGCCAGGTTGTAAAGTGCTTGAAATGTTACCACATTCTACTTTATGAGTGTTTATCTACAAACCTCATGCCACCCCAACATAGATTATTAAGTTCACTAATAGCAAGGTTCACATCTCATTCTAATTTGAGATTCCTTCATAATATCCAATATTTTAAGTCTTGTACTGAGCAAATACTCTGAATGTGTTTGATGGTTGAATGAAAGAATGGATAATGATAAACATTTGGGTGAGTTTTAGAGGGATCTCTTCTTATAGGAGTTTCTAATAATATGCACATATATTTGCATTAAAACTCATAGCATTTAATGAAATATATTCACTTTTATTTAATGTTTGTAAGGTGATGATAGCATTGTGATAGAAAAACAGTTGAGTCTTGAGATTGTACTGTAGGAAATTTTAGTAGTTTTATAAATTTAGAGGGAACTACATGAAGCTTTATGTAGGCAAAAATGCTACATGAACATTTTCGAGTATCTATAGCTGAGATTTTGTAAATGTGAGAGAAATCTCAGACTGGAAATTTCTTTTGTCATTTTATATCAATATATCAATACTGCAACTTAGAATCTTAGAGAGATACCTGGTGCTCTGAGAATTTAAACATCTTGTTTGTGTTTAAGAAACTTGCCCACATACCTAATATGTGATAGAAGCAAGACTTGAGCTTATGTCTTTCTGATTCTCATGCTGACACTATATCCACCATGCTATACTGTTTTGCTTATTCAGATC
The DNA here is from genome assembly GCF_037893015.1 of Macrotis lagotis. Taxonomy (NCBI): domain Eukaryota; kingdom Metazoa; phylum Chordata; class Mammalia; order Peramelemorphia; family Peramelidae; genus Macrotis; species Macrotis lagotis. The sequence continues at coordinate 110,966,028 of NC_133658.1, read as the reverse complement.
ATGTGATCAATATAAGTCTATAAATTTAAACTGGAATTTGTTCTGAGTAGCCATGCTAGACGATTGCCTTATAAATAAAACTTTATCATAGTGTGGTCTTTTTGGAATATATGTAAAAGAATCTTTTTGGATGGAATCTAAAAAGAATAAATACATCTTGGGCTGAATACCAGATAAATCATATAATAGTAACAGAGCACCAGCCCTGAAGTAAGGATGATCTGAGTTCAAGTTTGAGCTAAGATGCTTGATACTTACTTGTTGTGTGACCTTAGGCAAGTCACTTAACTTTGATTGTCTTGCATCCAGGGTCATCTCCAGACATTCTGATTCATATCTGGCTACTGGATCCAGATGATTCTGGAGGAGAAAGTGAGGCTGGTGACTTATCACAGCATCCCCTCACTCAAATCCAATTCATATGTTTGTCATGGCATCACCTCCCTGATGTCATGGTCTTCTTTAAGAATGAAGGATAAGGGCATCTAGGTGGCACAGTGGATAGAGTACCAGCCTGGGAGTTCAAATCTGGTCTCAGACATTTAATAATTACCTAGCTGTGTGGCCTTGAGCAAGCCACTTAACCCCATTTGCCTTGCAAAAACCAAAAAAAAAAAAGAATGAAAGATAAATATCACATACTAAACAGATAAGGAGAGAGAATTGATTTGTGATCTGCTTTATATAAGGAACTATTGAATGAGGACACTCTCTCTACTAATGTACACTTTGGTACAATTTGGTACATTTTTTTAGTTTTAGAGAGTTGTGCAGAACATTGAGAATTTCAGCAATTTTCCATGAGTCAAATGGCCAATATGTGTCCAAAATGGGACTTGAACCAGGTCTTTCTGGCTCTGAATCTCATTTTCTATTCATTATACCATGATGTTTCTCATGATTCATATCAGGCTCAAGTGAATATATATCTCATTTAAGAAAGAACATAAAATTTACCTGGAGAAGGGCATGTCAAACCACTACAGTATTTTTGCCAAGAAAACCTCACATATGATGGCAAAGAGTTGGACATGACTAACAGACTGAACAACGAGAAGGAAATTTACCAAGCACACTGTTTGCTGGAGGACCACATAAGAACTAAGGAACGGAACCCTCTTCTCTGGGTTCAGTGACATAGAAAACCTACTCTAAAGCTTTGTGGACTGGGCTTCCCATAGGAGGAGACTTGGTGCCTACTGTGATTTGGCATCCATTCAAATAGTTGCTCTAAATACCAGTTTCTTGAGAGCAGAGCATTCAAGTTGAAACAGTTAAATCCAACTGACTATAGGATCCATATAGCTGTGGCTTCCCTCAGCTCTTAAATAAAATATTAGGGTGTGTTTCTATTGTTTGTTAGCTGTCAGTAGCCCATCTTTCAGCTGACTAAGGTTAAAGGGTATGTAGATTAGTAGGCCAGCTGTTCAGTAATTGTCACACACAGTTACTTGATAATCCATGGAATAGCATTCTCTGGAGGTAGGGTCTTGGTTGCTAAGCAATAAATTCAGGTAAATAACTTTTCCCTAGGTCTCATTGCAAAAATAGGAGCTGATTCTACATTCAACAAAACATGGTTGGATGGTAAGTAGTGTCTGTTTCCCCTCCCTCTTCCCAGTTTTCTGTACAGGTTGTGCTGATTGCTTTAAAAACTCTGTACTTTGGCATCCCTATTGTAGGTACAGCTTAGACAATCAGGTGCAGTCTAATATAATAAGCAGTAATAATGCTGAGTATTTTTTCAGACTATACAAAGTCTATCATGTCCCTGAAGGAACTGGGTGCAAGGTCTAGCAAACTTTTTTCCCAAGGGAACCCAGAAATAGTGTGAAGTTAATAGAAAGCAAAAGACCAGAGGAACTGTATACATTTTCCTTCTTTATCGCATTGCCAGAATTATGGTTACTACTACTGTTGTATTTTAAATACCAATCTGTCTTTAATACTTTGATGTGATAGAATAGTCTAAAGAGTACTGAGTTGGGAATCAGGGGGGTCTCAGTTTAAATTCTAGTTCTAATACCATTTAAATATGATATTCATTTATCTGGGTCTCAGTCTCCTCATTTTTTTCTCATGAGAAGGTTGTACTAGATGGCCTCTACGATCCCTTCTAGCCTACCAACTTGTTAGCTGCTATCTTAAATATTTTGTAATCAAATCACTCTGAGTGCTAAGAGTATGGAGAGAAAGACAGAGAAGAGACAGATCAAGATGAAGAGAGAGACAGAGAGAGACAGAGAGACAAAGACAGAGACAGAGAGAGACAGACAGATGGACAGCGAGTCAGAGGAAGGAAGGAAGGAAGGGGGAGAGTCAGAGATCAAGAATCTATTTTCTCTCCATTCTGTATTGCTTCATACTGTCTTTCTTATCTACAGTGTGGATCTTAGTTGAGCTTTTTGAGTAATTCCACATCAGACTTGTCTCTTCTCTTACTTTTTTGCCAAGAATTATTTTTTACAAGGGATTATTGAAGTAAAATCCTTCTCACCACTAGTTGACCATTTTCACCAAGTATTACTTCAGAAAAAGAGTCAGAAGTAAGAATCACTTTTGGAATAAGCTATCTCTGTCAAGCTCTCTGCTAGAAGAGACAGGGCTCAGAACCAGTCATTCTTCATTCGTGAAAGAAGTTGCACTTATTAGAGAACTCGACTATCACTTATATGAGTACATCTCATTTGAATGAAGGAATTATAATGACACTGTGTCACATGAGAAGGTATCATTGTGTGGCTTGAAGAAAGGTAGAATAGACCTCTTTGGTCTCTTCTCCCCCAATCCTTCTCCAAGGTAGACTTTAATTCCTGTCAGCAGGGAAATAAGAATTCAATGCCAGAAGCTAGATCATCCACTCTCCTCAGAAAGAGGGGCTGCTGGATTAGAATTATATCTACCCATTACTTTAATTATTGTTAATCTAGGAGATTTGGTTTTCAGATTCAACTAAATTTCTGATCACTGTTTATTAATTTGAAAGGAAGATTCAAACTTAAAATCCAAGGCTCAAGTCCTTTCCCTTCAAATACAAGTTCCAAAATGAAAACATAAAGTAAGTAATACATGAAACTCATTTATCCACATCAATAATGAAACAGAAATCAGAGAAACTGTAAATAGGAGAATATATTCTAGACAATACAGAGTGAAATAGCTCTCCTGTTGGGAGAAAGGTAACTCAGTTCAACCAAGAAAAGGACTACCTAATCTCACCAAAGGGGAAATTCTCCAAAGTTGTAAACTGAGGATAGGGACACAATGGAGACTATTGGTTCCTCTCATGTCACTTCTTCCAGAAACTTATGCCCCCTTTGGCAAATTGAAATGGAGGTTGATGTCATCCATCTTCTTTCTTAAAGTAGAAGCCAGAACAGAAGCCATTGCAGAACCCAAAGCATCTCAAGAGGTGACCTGAAGAGGGTAAAGCTCCCCTTTCTCCACTCTCATCAGCTCTGCCTCACCTTTCATGCACATATGGGGCATTGATCTCCATCAATAAGTATAGATTCCAGGAGTACCTGAGTTCAAATACAGTCTCAGACACTTAATAGTTACCTAGCTGTGTGGCCTTGGGCAAGCCACTTAACCCCATTTGCCTTTCAAAACACCTAAAAGAAAAAATGAGTACAGATTCCATGCCAAGGGGTTTTGAGACTTAGGTTATATAATTTTTTTAGTTTTATTTATTTTATAGTCAGTATCATAGAAATATATTGCATATATATTATATATAAAATTTTTTTTTAATTTTTTTAAATGTATATGCCAAGCATTGGAAAAACATAAAAATGAGATAGTCCCTATCCTCAAGAAGCTTACATTCTAACAGGGAGAGGTAGCACATAAAGAGAAGTGATTACCAAGGAAGAGGTTTTAGTCTGGGAGCCATAGGAATGGTTAGGGGAGATATAGGGCATTTGGTTTTTGTACCTTTTCCAAAAGCAATTATAATTTTGACAGAGTTACTTTTCTCAGAACAGAGGAAGAAAACTGGGAAAACAGTATGTACATATCTGCTTAGGTAATTGGAAGATGTCCAGAATGGTTTTATATCAAATTTGATCTAGAATCAGTTGGGTATAGTGAGTTAAGTAAGTCTTTATTCACTTGTTAATAATCTATAGCTCAACCTCAGAGTGGAATTCCAAAGCTTAGGAGGTAAACTCCTTGGAGTATGGTCTGATTCAGAGGATGCTCTTTCATTTGGGAAGAGTAGTGGATAGATGGCAAATAGCCAGGATGGGTGAAAATGGAATATGAATTAGGGCAGCTTATAATCATGAGTTGAGTATTGGGGATGGGAAAGTGAACAATAATTTATTAAGCACATGCAAATATGCTTTTCCCAGGGTCATCACCAAGTATATGAGACTTAACTAGAACTCAGTTCTTCCTATTTGGGCTTCAGTGAGTTTGCCCTAATTTATCCAACAGAACAACTCAACTCATATATTTTAATTCAGTATAATAAAAATAGATTTCCAGAAAAAATAAAAGTGGTAGGGGTGATTGAAAGAAAGAGTATAATTGTTTTGTGTTTTGTTTTTTAAAGAATCCCAGATCATGATGCTTTGGAAAGAACATTGGATTGGGGAGTTTGTGTTTCTCTCTTCAAATCCCAGCCACGGCCTTTACTGCCTGCATTATGTTAGGTGAGCACTTCACTTGGTTAGGCTTCTGTTTCTTCCTGTGCTGAATAGATTTGAATTAGATATTATGCAAGATCCCTTCCCTAAAAGCCTATGACTTTCCCATCAGTAACAAATAAGGTGAAAGAGCAGAATTCAAATGAAGATCTCTCCTGACTCCCAAATTCAGTATTCTTCACACTCGCTAGATATATCTCAGAGATCTTCATGTTCCTTCCATAATACATTGAGCCTCCACTTTCTCAACTGGAGGTCATCATTCCTATAATATTCAGGACATCAAATCAAGAAAATATGAATTTATATTCTATCTCATTTATATCCTGTCTGTGTGATCCTGGACAAATCATTTAAGTTCTATAAACTTCAGTTTTCTCATCTGTAAATTGGGAATAGCACCTCCCTCCTAGGATAGTTGTGTAGCTCAAATAAAGTACCATATGTAAAGTATGTAAAGGTTCAATATAATTATTGAGCTATTATCAAAGGATTGTTTGCAACAAATAAAATAACATATAGAAAGAACTTTTTGAACCTTAAAACACTGCATAAATGGCAGCTGTCATTATATCCTAAGGGTGTATCCTAATAGATTCCTATGAGCAGGACAGGACACTGACTAAAGGAGACAAAGAAAGCTCCAACAGGAGCCTAGAGGAGGCAAATGCAAAGAGCGGAAGGGAAAACTTCTTTTAGAATCCTAAGCAAGTGACTAGCTTCATAGCATAGACTCTAACATACATATATAATTCCCATCATATATGTAGCTACTAAAATGCTCTGATTTACTGGAGATGGAGAAAACCAAGAGGCTTCCTTAGCTTAGCTTAGCCTTCTGACTAGAAGCAGGTAGGCAGTCCATTAAAAGAAACACTATCATTCCCTACACCCACCCCCCAAAGATTCTTCCCATCTGGGTAATATGGTAGCACCACATTTTATTTCTAAACTTTACCTCTTGTTTAACTAATAATCAATTCTACTGACAATACAGATGCATGGAAATTTATAGGAATTCATTTATATTTACACTGAAATTTCCCTATATTTGGTCTTTGGGATTCATACTGGGGTTCCATCCTATAGACAGAACCTCCTTGTAATGAGTTACTTTGCTACTTAAGGAAATTCTCTTGGATAGAGTCTAAGAATAACGCCTATATGCAATCTTATTCCAAATTCCTCTCCACAACAAGTAGAATCATAGCAAGACTCTAATATTAAAAGTATCTAAAGAAAATTGTACCCTTCATATTTGGATGACAGAAGTTTTTTTCTAAAATAGATTTATGGATTTGCATTTCTTCTTTATATATGTTACAAGGCGATATTTGGATACCTAGAAGACCATGTCTTACATATTGTAGGAGCTTAATAAATGTTCATTTGAAATGAATCGAAACTATGCAAATATGTTCATTTTGTCATCACATATTATCATTCCTTAATAAGAGTACCTTTTTCCTTGTTCCTTAATATGTGATTTAGATATGATTTCTCATTATTACTATAATTTGCATCCCTATCACTTGGCTGTGATTTGTTTTGGGGTGGGAGGGGTTATATTATTATATTTTAACCAAACTTTTTCATTTCTGGAGTTAGCAGTCAAAACCTTACTCCTATTAGACCTGGCCCTTCTCTTTCTCACCTCTTTCCTTTACCTCCTCCTCCTCCTCCTCCTTCTCTCTCTCTCTCTCTCTCTCTCTCTCTCTCTCTCTCATACACACACACACACACACATACACACACACACACACACACATATATATACACATGCATACATACATACATAAATGAAAAACCCACCTAACCTAGTAATATTGTGGGGGTCTTATAAGGACCTATTTGGAAGTGCATGCAAATGGGAAAGTAATGGCCCCAAAGACTGAACTGTTTTTAGAATAAGATTAGCATCACAGTGGTACAAACCTGTCTTGATTATTTTTCTATCTAGACAAAACTCCAGCAATTTTTTTGCTTTTCCAGTCTCACAAAAACCAAGTGTTCTCTAGCAATGAGGCAACGGAAAAAATCAATACTTGCCATGTACCATGTAACCAATAGAATAAGGGGAATGATTTATGTATGGATGGATGCAGCCTGAATCAGCTGGGGCCTGAGAGAGAGAGAGAGAGAGAGAGAGAGAGAGAGAGAGAGAGAGAGAGAGAGGGAGAGAGGGAGAGAGGGAGAGAGAGGAGGAGAGAGAGAGAAAGACAGAGAGAGAGAGAGAGAGAGAGAGAGAGAGAGAAGAGAGAGGAGAGAGGAGAGAAGGGGAGAGAGAGAGAGATGTAGGGGTGAGCTGAACTGCAGTGATTATTTCTACAGTATGGTCAGATTTTTTTCTGCAGCAATAATCCCCTCTCTAGCACTGCAGGGGATAGGGGAAAGCCTAGCAATTTGTGGAATATATGATGGAGCAGCTTTTCTCTTTCCTCAAAATAATGATGCTATGATAATATTAAGCTACAGTTAGCTACTTAAAAGGGAAGATTGATCTGCAATGATATGCAGTTCTCTAACCTTCCAGCTCTAAGACAGACAAGTCCCTGGGTCAATGAGAAATAGTTTAAAGAAAGTCAAATTATTCAGCAGGATTAAAAATGCACCAGCTCTGCCTCATGACAAGACCAGCAAGAAGGACTTACTGAAGAAAACTACTGTACACCTCAGGAGTTTCTGCTGAGGAAGTAGTTTGGTTAACTGGATTACCAGGGAGATACCACACTTTAAAGGTATTTGATGATTAAGTTAACTTTTAGTTTCTCTCCCACACCATTGTTGCTTTACAAAGTCAAATCTCAGCATCCAGATACTAATTGCTGATATGTTCTTAAAGTGTTAGACTGCAAATAATAAGTACTTAGCCCAGCCACACTCTGTGTTAAATGTGGTAAAGAGTGGAGGCTTGTAAAATGAATTTTGTTTGTGTCTTTAAACTGTACTGATTGCTTGCTAGAGATTGTCAAAACCTCTTGGAGAATACCTGCCCCATGGCCAGACCTCAGCATGATCTTGGGGAGACTCTGTAAGAGGAAATCCTAAATGTTTCTTTAGAGTGCATTTGGATTTAGGATTTTATTCTAAAATATTTCGATCTGATTGTTGTGTGCTGCCTTCAATGTTGTATTTCTGTTCATCTACTAAAAATTAGTCTTAAGCCTTTTTAATTGAGGAACATAAGTTACAATATAAAAAATGTTTAATTCTCAGTCATCTTTCATTGTAAATATGTCCTTAATATTAGAGTTAAGTATGCCTATGTGATAATAGGAAAGCAATCCCATATACCACATGATATATTATGTGATATTTTTATGGTTACAAAGATATTTTAAGTAATATGCAAAACTCTAATAGTCACATAATAGCCATATTACAATTCGTGTTCATTTAATTCAGTCAGTCAAATTGACTTCTAAAAGCTATTAATATATCCCTCTCTCTTGAGTTGAAAATACCAGTTAATTCCTTCATAAGTATATTTAAACAACTGTTATCAAACCTTTAAAAGAGTCCTGAAAATTCTTTTAAAAGAAATTCCACATTGGTTTTTAAAACTCAGATTGATGTGCTCCACATGAGATTTAATACCACCTAATTTTCCATCTTCCAGTTATCACAGATTTAGCCAGCTAAGTATGCCAACAGCGTTTCCCTCTTTATTCCTAACCAGGATTGTACTTGCACCTTTCTCTTGTCCAGTTAGTGTATCTATTCAGTGGTTAGGTTTATTAAATACTTCAAGGTAATGCTGAAAAATTAGAACATAGACTAGCTTGTGTGTTGAAAAATACTTAGTTCATTAAATAATACTGTTTTTTTTTAATGTCTCTTGCCATACTCCAGAAAGCATTCCAAAATAAATGGGACTAGTTAGCAAGGAAATTGGTTATAAATCAGTGAAAAACTTTCAAACTTTTTTTATGATTCAACTATCTGGTCAACCTTTAGGTTTAATCTGCACTGTTCTTCCTAAAATAATCTACAGGAAATTACTAACTAAAATTGAGGGGGAAATAGATTTTTCTTGCCTTTGTGAAGAGAAGATTGCTAAAATTTAACTTCACAAAAAGGCAATTTAAAAAACAATGATTAAAAAAAGAAATAACCAAATCAAACATACCTCAAAATAATTTGAATAAGTGAAATGGATTAGTTATCTTACCTCTATGTAAAGGTTGATATTTTTCTTGATTAGGTGTCAATCTCCTTGCTCTTTATCTTTTTTTTCCCACTTAGAGTGATAAAAAGACAGAAAACACCAATAGAGGTTGTTATGATTTTCACCTTTTTTTTTTGATGTCTCAACAAGACTACCTAGGATCTAAACCATCTGAAAATGGAGGGAGATTAACATAATAAAGCCTGGCAATGGCCCAAAGACAGTGAGGACAAGGTTGAACTCTGCATATCCAGCAAATCCAGAGCTGTTTCCAGAAGCCCTGAGAGCAGGTAGGTCTTTACCAGAAAATTGAGTCTAGAAGTCAAAAAGCACATGGAAATTGCAAATTGTGACTGAGAACAACTGTGCAGCTGAAATTTAATGTAAGCACAACACCTAGGACCTTGTTGCTGATTTATTCTTAGGGATGCGTTACCATATAGAAAACACCGTTACCTGTGGCAGAGAGAAATAGATTATCGTGCAAAATCTTGCAAAAGGTCCAGAGATTGTTTAATGAGTTTAGTAAATTCTATTATTATATCTGAGCCAGGCCTTCCACCAGTTCATGAGGTCTTCAGCAGGCTTCTGCCCCAAACAATGGAAGTGCTACAGAATTTATAATAAAGCAACTGTGGTCAGTGTATGAACACCAGGATAATGGCTAAAGAACTACCTTCTATTATAACAGCAGAGTTGGGTGCTTTGTGAAATAAGCAATATTTGAAACCTGACTGTTCACAAACTTCATTTCCATCGAGCCCAACTTACAGAGTTCCAGATAAAAACCTGAGATAAATCTAATATTCCTCCACTATTCTGCCTCAGGTAAACTTTCTACAAATGCTTGGAGTTAAATAGGTAGTATAAACACGTGTTAGCAAATGATATTGTTAAAGGAAAGCAAAATTGCGTCATTGGTGAGCAAACACCTTCAGTGACCGCCTCCTGAAGATCTTTCCCCTCACAGGTTGTTAAAATTTCACTAAAGAAATATGTGTTCAGGAGCAAATCGATAGCAAGGCTTAACTGCCTTCTCAGTTTTAGGACCTTGAGTTCTTTGATAAACTGATTATGAATAACTAGAGGGTTTTTTAAAATGTAATAAATGTAGGGTTTCAAGTTGAAATTCTATCATTCTATTTACAAAAATAGCAAACATTTGAAACCAGTTTGTATTGTTGTCCAGTAAATTATGCCTCCTAATGAAAATAGGAAAGGAACAACAACAAAAAATCCTCACTGCTATCATATTTTAGTGTACTTTCATTCACTGGGTAGATAAAGCCAGAATTATTTTGTAATATTACAATTCAAAAACTACTATTAGAAACCTTGTGAGATATCACTGAGGGGTAAAGGGGAATGACTTTCCTTTTTTTCTTGTCTTCTATTATTATTCTATCTAACATCAACTTGAATTCAAAAAGAATTTAAAAGTATTTTCACCCTATATAATATGTTTAATGAGTTTAAAGAGTGAAGGATAAGCAATAAATTCATCCTAAATAACATGTTAAACTTGAAGTTAAAGAAAGATATGCATAGTCAAATATATACCAGACACACCTTTCTTCTTTATTATATTCCTAAAATGTGATTGATTACCTATACTTCCAAAATAATATTCATTTGCTTCAAGCAAAAAAACTGTATCCCTAATATATTAAAAAGACAAAAGACACAAGACACTCCCCCCACACACAAGCCCAATCTACCACAAAAAACCCCACATTTCAGCCAATTTGCCTGGCGGGTTGCCCTCCCTCACAACACACCATGTGGCTGCTGCCATTTGCATCTTTATAGATTATGAGAAGATATAGATTGTTTTATCTAGTGGAAAGCTTTTCAGTTCATCTACAATTCAGGATGGTTTTAAGGAGGCCATCTCCTTTATTCAAGCAGAATTTTTCTCTCATCATCTTTAAGAAGACAAAGTCGTGTTTTTTTTCCAGGGATTAACCTCTCATAGGATATTCCTAATAAAACTATTAATTGTGATAAATTTCCGATTTTTGCTCCTTCTACCGGTGCTATTTCCATGGCAACATTCTCACATCCTATTGTTGGGTTGCTCTTCATTCACACAGCAGGTTAAGCCTAGGGCAGCTAGGGCAGGCGAATGGTCAGCCTTTATTTTCTCTGGTCCTTCAACAAAGGTTAGTTGAGGTCACCAGAAGCCAAAGGGTAATTACTTTTCCTCAACAGGGTTAAAGGTACACAGATTGCAATTGGGACAACTGTATGGATGACCTTCAGTTTTTTATGTCCAATCTCCTATTCTTTTATCAGAGCAAATAGTAAAATATAAAGCACACGGTGCAAACCCTGAGCAGCAAACAAGAAGTCAAAATGTCTTATTTTATAATTCCACCATCTATTAGCTTAATCTATCTCCCAAGAAGCAATTGAATGAACCCAGTTCACATAAGGTAGTATATATCTTAAACAAAAAGCACATTAATGGTAGAAAATTAAAGCTATTCATTGGTTTTTCTCTTCAATTAATCTTATATTCATAATTTCCCAGGTTTCAATCACTTTCCTGAGGGTGTATTCATTAAGGTTTAAATTTTAGCAAATGGAGACATTCCTGGTCTCACTAAACATCTGGGGCTCATTTCTTACTTCCCCTCCCCCCCAGATATCAAGTGTGGTCAATCTTTTCTTCTAAATAAGCTGGATGAAATGGTTTCCAGTTCCTTACTTCTGTATTCTGTAGATAAAGATACTCCTAAATATAATGGGACCATATTTTTGAGATTCAATTGAGAATACTCATTAAACAGCTACTAGAAATACAAACATAAAATGAAATACTCCCTGCTCTCTAGGAGCTTACATTCTACTGGAAGAAAAAATGCTATGTGAAGATAAGTGGGTATAAAACATAAGCAGCTAGGTAGCTCACAAGAAGACTCATCTTTATTCCTTCAAATACTCCCTCAGACACTTATTAACTGTGTGATCTGGGCAAGTCACTTTACTGTTTGCCTCACTTCCTCATCTGTAAAGTGAACTGGAAAAAAAAATAGCAAATCACTCTAGTATCTTTGCCAAGAAAACAAATACAAAATATATACAAAGTTTATTACAGAGATATAAAATATATAATGTTAAATAATTTAAAACTTTTCCATATCTATTTCATGTACTGAAGGAACATTCACAAGAAATAGTTTAACTGGAAATGGAGACTCCAGAACTTGAATCCATGATCAGATATATAAATTCTGCTCCTAAAACAGAGACATCACCTATAAACTGTGCATGTTAGTCTCCGTGATGTCTAATCTCTGAAAAGTGGTTGCCTTAAGGGATATAGTCCTGTCCTACAGAGAACCAGGTTCTACCCAAATGATCTATACTTCTAGATCTCTTCAACCACACCCATTCTGTTACCTAGCTATGGCATCCTTGAAAATGAGAATATAAACTTCCAATGAGACTGGTACAGGCATTTTTTTCTGTCCTAATGGCCAGGATCCATCTGTGCTTCCACTGACAAAAATAGTCAATTCATTTCCTTTCCATTCTCTAGTCAGAGACAACTGGTATTTCACCATTAGTCTGTCTCTACTACACTCTCTCCTATGCACAGATGCTAGAATTATCCTCAGAGACTAATGAGGCAACATTTTCCTCTAGTTCTCAAGATCCTATATTTTAAATAAGACTTTTGAAATATGCCTCGTTTTCTCAGCTCTGTTTAAGGATCTTTGCAAGTTTTACAAATCCCAACATGTCATTCATTGACATTTGCCTTTTATGCCATTTTCCCCATATGGGAGATGTTTCTCACTCTTCTCTGAGTTAAACCCCACTTTATTGAGAATTTGGCTTAAAATTCCTCTCCTTCAAGAGGTCCACCTTGAAAAGCCCTCTCCCACTTGCAACATTTCTCTGCTGTATACTAAATAGTTCTTCAGCATGATACTTCCTGGGATGCTGGTTTATGATATGCTTCTACGACTTCTTCTTAAGGCTATCATGGTGTGTAAATTAACTGAGACAAAGTAAAAGAAAATTATATATATTGACATAGAATAAACTTTGCAAATTTTTACATTTACAAAAACTATCACTATAACTTGTATTAAGTAATTCATATACTAAAGATATCAGTCAGATAATCAATGTATAACTATAGGATATATGTGAGTGTTCACTCAGCATTTGCTCTGGTTCAGTCTGTAGAAGAAAGCCTTTCCTGAATATCAGTGCTGTCCAACAGAGATCAGTAGCCTGTGTTACAAATGCTTAAGGGATACCCAGATGATTTCCAAGATGACCCTACACCCTTGAGTACATTGCTATTACCACTCTGAGAACCAAAGGATCATAGACCTAGAACTATAAAGGACCTCAGAGGCTTCTAATTCAATTCTCTCACTTTATAGATGAGGAAACTAAGGGTTTCAGAGGTCGTGATTTGCCTAAGGGCACACACAAATACACACACACACACACACACACACACACACATATATACAGAGAGAGAGAGAGAGAGAGAGAGAAAATTTGAACCCAGCTTTTCTGACTCCAGGATTAGCACTCTTTCATTATACTAGGCTGCTACGAAGTTCAGTTCCAATAAAGCAATATCTAGCAAAAAAGCAAATTGCATCTATTTTTTGTTTCCCAGGATACAAAAAGGAATGTTTATATTATACTGTAGTCTATTAAATGTACAATAATATTATGTCTAAAAATGCATGTGCCTTAAATTTTACAATACCTTATTCCCCCAAAAATAACCGTCAACTGAGCTTTCAGTAAGTCAGAATCTTTTTGCTGTTGGAGAGTTTTGCCTTGATATTAATGATTTTAACTAATCAAGGCGGAGATTGCTGAGGGCTGGGGTGACTGGCAATTTCTTAAAATAAGACAACAAAAAGTTTGCCCCATTGATTGATTCTTTCACTCATTTAAACACATAGGAACCATTGTAGGGTCATTAATTGACCTGATTAAAATATTATTATGTCTCAGAGAATAGAGAGATCCAAGCAGAGGGAGAGAGAAGGGGGAATGGTCTATCAGTGGAGCACTTCAAACACGCAACATTTATCAATTATATTTGCCATCTTATACGGACTAGCTTAGCAGCACCCCCCCCCAGAAAATAATTTCAATAATACCATCAATGATTAGTGATCACAGATCACCATGACAGATACAATAAAAAATGGAGAAATTTGAAATATCATGAGAATTACCAAAATATGACCCAGAGACATGATATGAAAACCTGCTGCCAGACAAATGGCATCAATAAACTCACTAGGCACTGGATTGTCTATCTCAATAAAGTTCAGTAAAGTGAAGCACAATAAAATGAAGCATACCTCTACTAGGTACTAGTATATATGTTGAGGAAGATAGATAAACAGCCCTGTCTATAGGCAAATGAAGTGCTAGTGTAATTCAGAACTTTGAATTAGGAAAGTTTGTATTTGATCCCTATGTTCTCCTTTCCCTCCAGTACACAGAACCTTCCTGATGCCTCAAAGGTCCCTTCAGTCCCGGTGAAAGAGATCTGAGATCTCTTGCAAGAACTTTTAGTGACTTTTGATTACTTTCCCAGGTTGTATTTTAAATAAAGATGATGAGTGAGTACTTAACCCTAAAGAATAGCTCTAATAGAGAAGTTTCAGGGATTTGGGGACCTGCATGAAGGAAGGAGAAGTATCTTTGAATGAATGGGGAGGAGCAAACCTTCATGTCTCTCTTCAAATCATAACTGAATACCTAGTCCACCTTCACAAGCAGCAATGTTTTTTTCCTGAATATTTCAGGCTACATAAAAATTAAAAACATCAGATCTAAGACATATTGGGATAGAACCTCCAAAAATGTCACAGACTATAGAGCTACACTCACTTTAAATTGGCTACCATTATTCCCCTATTCCCAGAATGTTACGTAGTTAAGCTAGCACTCTCCTCTTCAAGTCTACATAAGGAGTAGGGAAGGGTTAGTTATATGTCTCCTGAGGATCTGGGGCTGCTAAGCAATACATAGCCAAGGGATTTCCTCATATGAGATTCAATACTTCTCCCCACCCCACCACATCCCTCACTTTAATCATACCTTACTTATATTTATTCTTCTACCACCCTCAAAAATCTTATCTTTCTCATAATCCCATACTACTTTATGGCCATATCATATACTTTTCTTCTTCATTACATAGAGTACAGTTAAGAAGTGCTGTTCTGGTTTTTAAAAAGTCACCTATCATGGAATTTTCATCATTGCAATCAATCCTTTCTTTTCTGAAAGGAATGGAGAGGAGTTGATCTTTCCTGTGACTAGTGTCCTTATTTTTTAGAGCATAAAGCTGTGTGCCCATTGTAGCCTGCAGCCTCAATCTCTTTGAAAGATCCTGAATTATTTTATTAGTTATTCAAGAAAATGTTCCAGCAGATGATATTGCTATATTGTAAGTACTCAGTATACTT
Organism: Macrotis lagotis; assembly: GCF_037893015.1. Lineage (NCBI taxonomy): Eukaryota > Metazoa > Chordata > Mammalia > Peramelemorphia > Peramelidae > Macrotis > Macrotis lagotis. The sequence goes on along the minus strand of NC_133658.1, from coordinate 110,950,741 downwards.
GTTTGCTGATTATTGATTCCTATCCCTTTAATGAAATATGCTATGGTTTGGAGTAGTTCAAGAATAAGAGAAAAATTACAGGAAAAATCCACTATTTGGTTTCATTCATTACAAATCAAAGTATTTCATTATATTTTTGTTCTAAAGTATTAGCTACTTAACAGCAAAAATTGCCTCATTTTGCTTATAACCCCATAAGCTAATACAGTGTCTTACTCATGACGTTTCAATAAATCTTGAATTGAAACTGAAATTGAAGCATCAGTTGAGTAAAAAATATTTACCTTCATATTAACTTTATTATATATTTCCTTTTATCTATGTAATAATAAATTCTAAGATTTCTAGCAAGGCTAGAAAACTCTAAGCTTAAAACCAAATCCAGCATTCTGATCCACTAAGCATTTCTTAATGGCTGTGTCAATACCAAAAAAAAACAAATGAAAAATAATCTCTGCCCCCAAGAAAATTGTATTCCATTGGAGGTGAGGGGCAGGGTATAGCAGTTAAAAAAAAGACCATTTCTTCATCATACAATAAATGGAAAGGAAACAATCAGAAAATATCTATGTATTACAAAATGAAGAGCCAAGATTCCCAATTCCACACAATCACTTCCAGAAGCAGGCTTACCTAACATCTCTATGAGGAGCTGCAGCAAGCAAACCATTGCATAATCTAAGGGACTGGTTTTTCATTGACCATTTCCCTATTACACTTATATGAAGCAGAATGAACAGCAAAATGATCATTATCTACTATTATATGTGTGTGTATGTGTGTGTGTGTGATTGTTTCTTATGGAACACAAAACCACCCAACTATCAGGTTAAAAACCAGGTTTTGACCCATAATTCCCATGAAAGTTGATCATTATCCTGCTTTAACCTGTTACTTTCTATATATCAGACTCTGTTTCTGTAAAGTACATAAGATATAGCAGCCAAGTAGAACAGAGCTCCACCAGGTGCCAGGTCTGCAGAGGTGGAAAAATACCTTCTCCAGCATCAACTTCCAAGAGTCATTTCTGAGCCTTCTTCCGAGTAAGGAACAGACATTAGTTATAAAAAATGACCAGTATCCATTGCTCACCTAGACTATCAATCTAGAGCTTCAAAAACTCCTCCATTAAAAAAATGGATTTTTTTGAAACAGATTCAAGTACACACTGGGGAATAACAGGTGCATGCATTTCAGCAGTCACTGTTATGCTTGGGAAGCACTTAAAGCTAAAAAATGGCCCATCTGTCATGTGAACAGCAGGAACATTTCCTAACCAGATTAAAATGAACTATTTGTAGGCATTTAGAAGAACATTATGGTAGATTCAAGGGGTTTCTATTACTTGCACAGGTATGCCCCTGCCAAAAGATTTGATATAGTTTCTATAAATTTTGCATATTAATCATCTTTTAAATTAAATTCACTTGCCCATTCACAGCTATTTCTTCTTCCTCATCTTCCCAAAATGACTTAGAATCTAGATCCCTTCTTTTATTCCCAAGTCTGCTCCCTTCCCGCTCTGCTTTCACTCTACTGTGTCATTCATAGCTTGAGCTTAATGAAAACAACCAATTCTAATTAATCTGCTTAAGATAGATGATCCACCACTAGTTTAATTTCAATACCAAAAGAGTCAGACTTCTTATTCACCCCATACAACAGTGAGAAAAGTGGATTTGTTGCCAGAAAACCTGGGATCAAGTCCCAACTTTGCCACTTTCTACCTGTGTGACCAAAGACAAGTCCCTTCTCCATTCTGAATTGCAATTTCATCACATGTAAAAATAAGGTGGAGATGGGCCTCTAAAGTCATTGGATCATAAACTTAGAACTGAGAGGGACCTGAGGGGTCATCTAGAACAACCCATGCATTTTACAGAGTTAAGTATAGTTTCATTCTTTTAAATAAATGGGCTTAGCAAGGATGCTGTCTTTTCAGTACCTTGTATTTCCATTATGCCAAATTCAAATGAATCTAAGACTATGAGTATGTAGGCACGAAAGAGATTAAAGCACCCTCTGCTTTTCTGCCTCCTTTTGAGTGTCGTCTCCCCTTGTAGAACTGTAATCTCATTGAGGGCAAGAAATCTTTTTCTATTATTTCATGTATATTATTTCATGTCTGACACACTGTAGGTATTTAATAGATGATTATTGAAATAGATTAGATTATTCACACCAGATATTTCCCATCCTTGCTATGAATCTGATCTCTACTGTGATGACCCAAATATCTTGGAAGGTTGATCAACTAAATTAAGACATTCTCAGGGAATTTAAGTATGAAGAAGAATAATTTAAATATTAAATGTCTATAAAATCTTTTACAAAAAACTCTTTTCATTCTCTAGAAGTGGAGTCACCATATTTCAACATATTTAGACAACCCTCAATGTGATACATGAGGAAGTCACAATGGCATTAAAGAAAAAAAGAACTTCTCCAGAGTCCAAACTTGTCAAGATCTGATCTCATTATCTTTCCCCTTCCCCATTCACTGGCTCCTCTAAGGATGTCAAAAGTAAAGGCATCCTTACAGTCCATTCAGTTATCAAATCTTGCCCATAATAACCTCCACAGCTTCTTTCACATTTATTCATTCCATTATTTCCCCATTCTCATGGCTACCATAGTAGTTCAGGCTCTTATCATCCCTTGTTTGGTCTACTGTAATAACCTCCTAATTGACCTTCCTGCTTCAAATCTCTTCCCTCTCTAAATTATTCTCCAAATAACAAATAAATACTTTCTGACTTTAAAGCCCTTCACAATCTGAGCCCTACCTTTCCGTTTTATAATACATTACCTACCAACCCACCCCCACCTTGCAACATTCTATTTTCCAGTCAAACTGGCCTCATTCATTTTCTAACTCTGTTTTTTTTTTGCACTGGCTCCCCCCACCCCTCACATTTATCAATCTATCAACAAGCTTTTATTAAACACTTGCTTGGTTCCAGATACTGTGCTGAGCACTGGAATGACTGCTTCCTGACCTTCACTTCTTGGAATTTATAATTTCCTTTAACAAGGCTAATGTCTCCTTAATGTAACCCCCCCCCCAGATTTAGTGGCTTTTCTCCCAAAACTGCTTTTTATATAATTGATATGTATCTGTATGATCTTATTTATATATGCATATTGTCCCTCCTAAGAAATTAAGTTACTTGTGGGTAGGGACTTAATTTTGACTCTGTCCTCAAAACCTAGTATAAAATGCTTAATAATTATTCAGTGTCTAATTTAATCATCCAGCAATAAGTCCTATAGAATTTAGTGCTCTTTATTTAGTAGTACCTTCCATCAGAGAAAAAATATGCATATATGTGTATATGTCTATAATATACATATCTAACCATATGTATATATACATATATAATATATACCCATATATTATATAAACATAAGGGGGGGTGCATGTATGTGCATAGGAAATTGAGTTTGTCCATCGAATTCATTTTTCCAATAGTATAATTAACATGAAAAATAGACTTCATCTCTCTGCACTTTAATTTTGCCTGCATACTTTATACAAAGAACATAATGATTCTAGTTATTAGCTCACTTTAGGCCAAAAATAACAGTCTAACAATACATTAAAATTTCCATTATCAATCAGGAAATTGCAGGTCAGCTATTTGAATGATATGGTGCTCAGCACATTAAATCCTTGATCTCAGCAAAAAGTATAAATAATTTTACTTAAATTCATGGTTCAAGAGAGACCCATACAGTAAGTGGGAGATGAGTAAGGCAATCAATTAAAATCGGACTAAATGGAATAATAATGGATTCCTAATATTTTCATATATACCATGAAAATTATTGAGTGCTTGCTATATCGTTTTCCTATCAAAGAGGTGGCAATAAGTAGCCAATCACAAGACAAAGTGACTCAGTCTCTGGCCTTGCAGGTCTGTTTAACCATCTGTTATTCACACATCATTTTGGGAGTCTGCCAACGGGTACTTACCAACTGCTATCTCAAAAGTTATATTAAGAACCAATTATACTCTTTTTTATCTGGGCACTGTGAACCCAGTTTCCCAGTTCAAACCTGAAGCCTACTCTAGTGCCAAAAGTTCTTTCATCAATATCTTTCTAACTTTGAAACTGCCACTATTTTGAGATCTTAATAATGATTTTGAATCTAATTGTTCTACCATATTCATTTTCCTCAGGCAAAAAAAAAGACCACATCCTTTGACCCTATTTCAGAGGTATCCATGATGCTTTTTTTTGCAAATGCTTTTTTTTAAACAAAGACAAAATGTTTCATTTTGCTACTTTATTTTATGTTTAGAGATCTTAAAAATATAATTTTTCAACAACCTTTTTCTATCATTGGCACTAAACAAAAAAAGCTGGAGATTATTTTGAGTTTTTCTTTATTTCATAGGTTGCCACAAACTCATCACCAAAAGGTCAGTCTATTAGCAAATAGAATATAGACAGAGAATGTCCAAGCATAAGTGGACTGTGATCTGCATCTTTATTGGATTGTTGGAAGATTGGAATCCTTTATTAAACTGAAAGTTTAGAGTTGTATGATATGATGAACTGTGACCCTAGGACAGTCACCTTTTTTCATCTATAAAAGAAGGAATATAATACTTAATTACCTTTCTCATAGGGCAATAATCTTAAAGTCCTAAATTAAACTGTTTTTTAGAATTTCTGTGAATGTAACTCTGAAACATCATTTTTAATAATTAAATTCAAACTTAAATAATTAAATTAAAAATTAAAATAATTTTTAGCCATCAGAGGATATTGGAACCAAGTTACCTAACCCTGTTCATGGGAGTTGGGGGTGGGGGTATGGATATTTTAGTATACTACAACACATAGAGTTCAACATTTGGAGCCAGAATACTGGGATTCAAATCCTGATTCAGTAATTTACTGCCTGAATGATCTTGGGCAAGTCAACTAACTTCTTTAGATCTTAGTTTCTTCATATGCAAAATGAAGGAAAGGGACTAGATGGCCTGTATGCTCTCTTCTTTAAATCTTTGAGCCTATGAAATAAATTCACTCACAATGCTCACTACAGGTGGCTCATAATTCCACCTAAAAGCTGAACAACCAGGGGAAATCCCACTCTTCAAAGTCTTACCTAGTACCCTCTGTGGATGACATAACTCAAATGAAATAAAATGTGCAAGCATGTTTTGACAATATGCAGTTTTTTTTTTACTTATGGTCAGTGAATCAAAGGAAATAATGAAATATCCTAAAATAGCTACTGTACAATCTGGAGACCCTTAATTGTTTTCAAATATTGGTATCCCTCAGTCAATCTAGACACACAGCTCAGACTCAGGAGTTCTTGGACACAGCTCAGATGCTTAGACTCAAATCTCCTGGACCATTCTTACCAGGAACTGACATTGATTCTCTCCTTTCCTCATTCATTTTTCTACTCATGTTCTTTTGAAGAATTAATATCCAATCAATGATGAAAACTCAGGATTAGAGATCAGTTCTTAATACTATTGCTTTTGTCTGCTGTTTTTCATTTGACAGGAACCACCAAACTTATCTTCTGATGGTTTCTTGGCATAGTCAGTCCATAGAGCTGGAATGAATAGAACCAAGATCATTTTTCCTGTCATATTCATTGGAATATGGATATAAAACTGACAGGAATCTCAGGTGTCATTAAGTCCAACCCTTTATTTTACATATGAGAAAACTAAGAATCAGACAGGTAAAGTAAGCTAAATGATTATGGTAAATAATGATATATATGATATTTTAACCCAGGTCCTTAAATCCATGGGATTTCCATTCTGTCTTCATTTATGGAATGGAATCAAGGATGAGTTCAGACATAGACTTCTCTAGTCATCATTCTTCCTTCTAATCTTGAAATATCATTCCTCAAATATGCAACTAGCTGGGATTTTAGTCATTTCTTCCTTGTTGGGCACACTCACTAGGGAATGTGTTTGATATCACTCAAACTGAGACACAAGGAGCCATGGCTTGCTAACTGAGACACATTTAAAATCTGCTAAAAAAAAAAAATAACATTTTAGATGCTAACAATGAAATTATATATAAAAACACAACTCTGTTGTCTTTTTTTTTGCTTGAAATCATTCTTCTTTTTTCTTTTGAATAATAACTTGTGAGCTTGATTTTTGTTCTTGAAAAAATTCAAGAATAAAAAAGCAAATGTCCAGAAAGCAACATTATTACTATAAATAGCTAGCATGACTGCATAAAAAAAAGTTATTCAAGACTAAATCCTTTTCCTCTTTTAATAGGATTGCTATGAAGGAAATATTGTGGTTATAGTTTACTTAGAAAAGTTTTCCTATTATTCTTGTGGAGAAGACAGGGGAAAGAAGAGTAGATGATAATACTACTACATGGATTCAGAACCAACTGGGTGGTCATATTCAAAGAGTAGTTGTTAATATCTCTTCAGTAGAATATGTCAGGGTCCTATGCATTTTATCAATTACTTACATAAAGGATAGATGTCATACACATTAAATTTGCAAAAAAAAAACCCATAAAGATAGGAGGATTAGTTTAGCAGCCTACTTGATATGGTCAGGTTCCAAAAAGATTTTTCTACTATGATGAAATTCAATAGAAATAATGTGAAGTTATTCATTTGGGGATAAGAAATTTGCTGATTGTGAATAAATAATGAACTGGAATAGGCAGAGACTTGTGGCAGGAAGACCAACCAGCAGGTTACTGTTATATCCCAGATATAAAATGATACATGGCTCCACCAGGGTAGTTTCAGTGTCAGAGAATTGAGGATGGCACCTAGGTTGTAAATTTGATTGACTAGCAAGATAGTAGTATCCTTGACAATTAGGAGAAAAAAGAAGATGGGGGGGGGGCAGGGGGAATGGAAATAATGAGATAGTTTTGGATAAGTTGCATTTAAGATGTCAGAGACATATATGATTTGAGATGTTCACAGAAGGTTGAAGATGTAAGAATGGAGATCAAAAGATAGATTAGGGCTTGTTAAGTAGATTTGAGAGTCATCTACATAGAGATAATTGAATCCTTAAAAGCTGATAAGATCACCTAATGAAACAGTAATAGAAGAGAAAAAGCAGGACAGAGCTTTAAGGAACGCCCATAGTTAGCTGATAATACTTGAATGAAGTTCCAGCAAACAAAATTGAGAAAGAATAGACAGGTAGGAGGAGAACCAGGAGAGATTAATATCATGAGTCTAAAAAAAAAAGAGGATCAAGGAAAAGAAACATTGTAGTTCATTATAATTAGGATGCTTTCTTTCTTTGATTTGCAAATACCCTCAGGGTGGTAGAGTGGGTGGCACAGTAAAAGTGCCCTGGACCTGAATACAAGAAAACCTGAGTTCAGATCAGGCTTCAGATACTTCCTAACTGTATTGTCCTACGAAAGTCATCTAACCTCTATCTGCCTTAATTCTAATAATATTTGTCCTTCATTCTCAAAGAAGACCATGACATCAGGGAGATGATGCCATGACAAACATATGAATTGGATTGGGGGGGGGGGGGGGCTGTGCTAAGTCATCAGCCTCACTTTCTTCTCCAGAGTCATCTGGGTCCAGTGGTCAGATATGAATCAGGATGACTGGAGGTGGCCCTGGATGCAAGGCAATCAGGGTTAAGTGACTTGCCTAGGGTCATACAGCTAGTTAGTGTCAAGTGCCAGATTCAAACCCCGGTCCTCCTGACTCCAAGACCAGTGCTCTATCCACTGCATCATCTAATTTCCTTCCTTCCTTCCTTCCTTCCATTTGTCTGCATTAGTTACCTCAATTTTAAAATGGGGATAACAACAGCATCTGTTTCTCAAGGTTGTTGTAAGGATAAAATACAATATTTGTAAAATGCTTTGCAAATCTTAAAGTATTATATAAACATTAGTGATAATGAGAAAGAGGATGAAGAAGAGTATATAATGAAGCTTTATAAGTCCTCAACATTCCCCCAGTGTGACAGTATATTGCATCACTTTCCACTTTTGACCAAATACCTAGTAACCTGACAGTGCTTGGCACCCAAAGGGCAAGAAGAAAGACTGAAAGATAGGAAAGTATGCTGAAACAGTAGGTTCAATTTCTTGTCATGCACTGGTTCAAAGTATGGATTTCCAAAAGAATCATAGAAGCAGAAAAGGCAAGAAAGTAGATAAATTTTAACTTACACAGCATTCAAAAGTACAAATTCCAGCCAATAATCTTTTCTGAATAAGAGGGTGATCATAAAGGAAAGGGTATAGATTTCCCATAAACATTATGTTACTGACTAAAGCCCAAACACAGGCTACTGTTCATGACAGAGAATAACCATTTTCAAATTCATGAATCAGAGCTCTTTTTATAGTTCAATCATGATGAATTATCCTATAATGGTTTTTGCCTTGATTAAAGGTATAGGTATGTACAGATATTGACTAAGTTTACAACAAATTTATAAGCTTGTAAAATTATGACATACTTCTTTCCCTTGGTGATCTCATGAACTCTCATGGCTTCAATTACCATTCATGTCTATAACTTCCAAATCTATATCTACCTACATACAAATACTCACAAGCAAGACAGAAAATTCTCTCTCATAAATCAAGTCTTATATTTCCAACTACCTACTAGATATCTCCACCTGGATGTCCTACAGATACCTCAAAATCAATATTCAAAAACAGAATTGATCATCTTTCCTCTTCCTCAAAAGCTTTCCCCTTTTATTCAAGTTAATGGTACCACCATCCTGCCAACGTCAAAACCTTGAAGTCTTCTTTGACCCTTATCTCTCTTGTCTTCCTATACATTCAATTAGTTTCCAGAATCTGATGTTTCTATTTCCATAATATCTCTACTTTTCTTTCAGCTCCTAATACAGTCCCTAAATGAGTTCAGGCACTCCTCTACTTGGGTTAAGAGTAATTTTTCCTGTCTCCTCTCTCCAATTCTTCTACAATGCAACCCTACTTCCAACTGGGCTGACATCATCATATCACTTTTCAATTTAAGAGTTTTTAGTAGCTCTCTATTGCCTAACAAATAAAGAAAAAATTCTTGATTCTAGTGTTCTAGACCCTTAAGTCCAGTTTCCACATACCTGTCCTCCTTATCTTGTATAAGATATACATATATTTTACTTTCCAATCAAAATGGACAACTCCCTATCCATTATTGAGTAATGCCTCCTTTTCATGCTTCAACTTACAATATACAGTGTTCTCCTTCCCTATCTCCATTTTTAAAATCCCTCCTTCCCTTCCTTCAAAGATGAACTTAAATGCTAATTCATTTCTAAAACCTTCCCTAAATGTACCTCCCATGATAGGGAGTTCTCCCTTCTCAAATTTCTCAATAGCCCTTGACTCTTTTCACATTCTACATTGTATTATATTGTACCAATGTACATACAATATTCTTATCCCATCACAGTGGAAATTCCTTGAGCTGTCTAGCACAATCCTTTCTACAATATACTTGACAAATAGTCATCTGGTCTTTGGAAGATGTCCACTGCATGAGAATCAGTTATTTCAGGAGGCAGCCCTTTACACTTTGGGTTAGTTTTAAGAAATTTTTCCTTATATTATGCCATCTTTGCAACTTCAGTTCCATTTAGTGATAATTTATACATTTATCTATGCAAAGAACTATGCTAAATACTAGAAATACAAAGTCAAAAATGGAAAAGTCTTTGACAGGTAGCTAGAAAGAATGATAGGCTTTGAATCAGAAAGACTAGAGTTCAAATTCATACTCAAGCATTTACCAGTTGTGTAATCTTAAGTAAGTCACTTAACCTCTAGAGATCTGCTTCAGTTTCTTTATCTGTAAAGTAAGGATAATATCACCTACTTGCCAGTATTATTGTGACAATAAAATATTTGTAAAGTGCTTTGCAACCATTAAAGAACTATAAAATGGAGGCAGGTACAGTGGATAGAGCACGGGCCCTGGAGTCAGGAGTACCTGAGTTCAAATCTGGCCTCAGACACTTAATAATTACCTAGCTGTGTGACCTTGGGCAAGAAGCTTAACCCCATTGTCTTGCAAAAAAACCTAAAAAAAAGTGACTTACATAATGGGATATTCTCTTGCAATTAGAAGGACTCAGAGAAGCATGGGAAGATTTATATGATCTAAGTGAAGTAATCATGATCAGCAATATATACAATGACTACAGCAGTGAGAGTAGAAAAAAAACAGCAAAAATATTCATCTGAATGCTATACAATTGTGGTATCAAAAGTTCATCCCTAAGAAGACTATATGAGAGTTTTACATTCCTCCATTATTGAAAAGGGGAGGGGGTAAGGGTGGAGGGAATATGGATACAGAACACTAAATATGCAATTGGATTTGATTAATTTATTGATCATATGCTGAATTACATATTTCTCTCTATGCTTTATTAAAAGGGACAGCTCTTTGAGTAAAATATGGAGAGAGATTGGGAGATAAGGAGAGATTAGAAGAACAATAGGAAAACAAAAGATATCAGTAAAATGATTTTTTTTAAGGAATATCAACTTTGTAATTGTGTGGTACATGAACTGGAAGGGTAAGATAATGTAGATAGAGAGACCAGTTAAGAGGCTACAATACAGTTCTAATTAGTATAAATAATAAATCTCATAAATAGTTGCTTTGAATTTGAAGCTGCTATTATATAAAACATGACATTGGTTCCCATCCAATAGAAATAAGCACTGTAGATTTGAATAATGTGATCACTTCATGGAATAATATTTTCACACTAATTTCAATAGTCCAGATGAGAAGTGATAAGAGCTTGAGTGAGGATGGTGTCTGTGTGAATATAAAAAAGAGGATAGAACTGAAAGATACTATGAATGTAGAAACCACACAAAATAGAAACAGAATAGATGGTGGTTCAACAGGAAGAGTTGGGGTGGCTAGGTGGCGTAGTGGATAAAGCACCTGCCCTGGAGTCAGGAGTACCTGGGTTCAAATCCAGTCTCAGACACTTAATAATTACCTAGCTGTGTGGCCTTGAGCAAGCCACTTTTAACCCTGTTTGCCATGCAAAAACCTAAAAAAAAAACAAACCAGGATGAGTTGAAAATGACTCTGGAGTTGTAAACATGGGTGACTTGGAAGGATATTAATACTCTCAAAAGAATTAGTAAAGTTCAACAAAGGGATGAGTTTGGGGGAAAGATTATGTATTTTTGAACATATTTGTTTTGAAATGTCTATACCACATCCAGGTGGAGATATCCTATGGGAAATTGTATGACTAAAGCTTATTTGAGAGATAAAAACTAAGTATATAGATTTAGGAATCAGTTACAAAATAATACTGAAACAATGGAGGTGATGGAATCACCAAGAGAGTACAATGAGAAGAGCAGGATGAGAAGAGGACAAAAGCCAGTGGTGCATTCTTGCTTAGGAGGTAGAATACCAGTGATAATGCAGCAAAGGAGATTAAAGGGTGTTCAGAAAGGCAGGAAAAAAAAGAGAAGAGAAGATTGTCATTAATATTCAGGGAGAAAAGTATATCTAAGAAAAATGAGACTAAGAAGGATGAAAACTGAAAAAAGATCATTGTTTAGCAACAGAGATCATTTTAATCTTAAGAGAGGAATTTCAGTGGAATGTTAGGTTTCACAGAGTTGAGGAATGGATGGATGTGAGAAATTGTAGGCAATGAGTATCACTGGATTTGTCTAGGAGTTTGGTTATGAAAGGGTTGAGACAAACAGGACAATAGTTTAGAGAATGCTGAAGTCAATTGAAGGGATTTTTAGAGGACAGAAGAAATGTAGGCATGTAAGCAGTAAAGGAATTGAAAGGAGAGAAGTTAAAATGATAAATAGATAGAAGGAATAACCAAAGAAGCAAGCTCCTGAAGATGAAGGAAAGGTATGAAATTGAGGGCTTGGATTTGAAAAGAGAAAGGATACTTTCTCTGACAGAGAAAAGGAGAAAATGACAAATGATATTGAAATTATTTGCTACAAAATTTGGTAGATAAAACAAGTGTGACTGTTAGCCTCTATTTTCTTTTCAGTAAAGCAAAAATGGGTATTTCTGCTGAGAGGGTGGCATGAGGATGGTATAAATGACTTGAGGAGAAGAGGTTTGGAATTTCCATTTTCTGCCCTTAGTTCTGTCCTCTGGAGAGAAAAAAAATAGAATCATAGTTTTAGATCTAAAAGGGACCTTAGCAGTCATTGAGTCCAATCCTCTCATTTTTCAACTAAAAAAACTGAGGCACAGAGAGTTTAACTGATTTATCCAGTCACCAAGCTAATAAATTCAATTCTAAACTCCTGGAGGACAACAACTGTCTTTTGCTTCTTTTTTTAATCCCAGCTCCTAATCCAGCTTGGCACATAGGTGGTTCTTAAAAAATGTTTATAGATTGAAGTATCTTAATAGGACTTGAACTAAACCCAAGTCCAACACCCTATCTACTACAACATGGCACCTCTCTGTTATTTAATCCTCTTCAACATGACAGTCATTTAACATTTGGATATAACTTTCATACCTCCCAAGTCCTCTCTTCTCCAAATGAACAACTGGAATTCCCTCAACATATCCTCATATGGCATGACCGTACATCATGACTGTCCTCTGGATACTCTCCAACTTCTCAATGTCTTTAAAATGGGGTGCCCAGAGCTGAACACAACTCTCTACATCTGATCTAAGACAAAGGGCAGCAAAATGTTTACCTCCTTAGTGTCATACATTATAACTCCCTTAATGTAATCTTAGATTTCTCTATCTTTCTTGACTTCCATAGCATGCTATTGATACATTTCAAGCTCATAGTTCTCCAAAACTTTTACTATAAGAAAACAATAGTAATTATTTTTTTTTTGTTAATGGGGTTTCCTTTCTAAAAAGATCATCATAGTCTTTGGCTATAACATTTCATTTATACCTCACATATATAATAATACCTATAGATACTTAAGGTAATGTGCTATATGCAAGTAATGGAGGAGTGAATGGAGTTCTGCTCTTAGAGTCAGGAAAACTGAACTTGAATCCTGCTTCTGATGCTTATTACCGCCATGAGATCATGGCCATATCCTTTAACTTTTTGAGTTTCTTTTCTCATGTAAATAATGTAGATAATAATAGCTTTAAGACCTACCTCATATGGTTATTGTAAATAAAAATCAGATAATGCATGCAAGGCTCTTTGCAAACCTTAAAGAACTATATAAATGTTAACTAATACTATTACTATTACTTCCCTGGGCCTCTGTTTCCTCAATTATAGAATGAAGGAGTTGAATTTGATGTTCTTCAAGGTTCATTTGAGCTCTGAATCTTATTAATTATTGGAGAAGTAGAAATTTTTTTACCCTGAGATATCCTCTTTTGTAGACACTCCTTTTTCAGAATGTGTAAAAGTCAGTGTGAGAACCTACACAGGTGTATAGACATACAAACACACAGGATCTGGAAGGTAGTAGATATTTAATAAATATTTCTTTACTTACACGTTTTTACTATTTCTTTGTATAAATTTGACTCAAAGTTGTAAGGGAGTTTTAGTTTAAAATCTCTTCAAACTTTGAATTGAATAGAGCAGGCTTTACAGACAACAGAGGGATAAATTTGCCACAGTCAGAATTGGAGAGTCAATTATTCCCCTGAGCATGGCTTAGGGGGCTTAAAATGTCTAAGCAGAGTTCTATATCCTAAGTCTATAACAAGCATCAAAAGTAGCTGGTGCTACTTGTATTTCCAACCAATCTTTGCTGTCTAGAGTCTGGTTCTCAGCTAGATATAGTTTTTGGAGAAAACTGATTGTGGAAAAAAGACCACCTAGAAGATATGTCTTTCTACCCTTGCCTTCCTTGTGGTTACTCTTGTAATAGAGAAAAGTCCAATCAAAATTCCTTAATGATTGTGCTGAACAAGATGAAGACAAACAATTAATGACTTTTATCCAAGATATAAATTAATGTGGTTTGGGAAAAAAATACTTTAGGAACAGTGCTCAGGAAAACTAATGAATAAACAAATCTAAAAATAGTATATCATTTAATTAAGAGATTGCTGTACAGTGGTTCTAAATCATAGCCAGCACAGATTGAGACCTGAGCTTTCAGACATATCAGTTTCCCTTCTTTCTCAAGTCTTAAAAAGTTTACTGAAATCATTTTTATTTTATATGAAAGAAAGGTTTAAGGGGTAGCTATGTGGCACAGTGGATAGAGCACCAGCCCTGGAGTCAGAAGAACCTGAGCCTCAGACATTTAATAATTACCTAGCAATGTGACCTTGGGCAATTTACTCAACCTCATTGCCTACAAAAAAAAAAAAAAGAAAGGTTCAAAACATTATAGATAATTCAGAATTGAAAGAGGAAATAAAGTTCACTGGGGAAAGGATGAAACAATGGGCCAAAACTCAAGATGCTAAAGGTCATAATGAGGGTGTATAGAGCAGAGGACTACACTTAAAATAAAAATAAATCCATTATGAAGACTTTAGAAAGAGGTCTGGTAAAGCCAAGTGATAGACCAATTATGTCCTACATATTCAGTGATCACATTCCTTTTCTTTGAGGAAAAAAAACAGAGACCATGGCTGACCTTTCTTGTTGGAAGAGGAGGCGGTTATCAATAGCAATAACAATAATAAAATAGGTAATGTTTATGAAATGCTTTAATTTTCAAACATTAACTTAATTGATCTTCATAATAACTTCATATGGTAGATACTATTATTATTATATTTATATTACAAATGAGGAAACTGCAACCCAGAAATGCCATGCAATATCATCCAGAAAGTGTCTCAAGTGAACTTTAATTTCTTACTAACTCTAGGTCCAACTCTCTCTTTACCTCACTGCTTTCTCTATAAAATAAGATCATATTTGAAAAAAAATTTTATAAGTATGAAAAGGGCTAAATAATCATGAGTTATTATCATTATCTATATGGTATGACTGCCAAGATAGCAGAAATTCTTTCCCCCCAGATATCTTCCCATCAATGGCCTATTGCACTGTGGGAAAATCTATTGTTGCTGAGTCTGATTTAAGGTATTTTGTCTCTAGGAATCCCTTATTAAACAGACACACACACACACACACACACACAGAGAGAGAGAGAGAGAGAGAGAGAGAGAGAGAGAGAGACTGCCATTAACTAAAAATACCTCCATAGCAATTATAGATTTAGATTTAAAAAGGACTTTATAGGAAGAATCCCTAATATCCTTCATTTTACAGATGAGAAAACTGAGGCCCAAGAAAACTCACCAAAAGTCATACATAGAGAGAGAGAGAGAGAGAGAGAGAGAGAGAGAGTGAGAGAGACATAGAGAGAAAACTTATACATGCGTCATTCAATGGCCAGTCCTGTGCTCTTTACGTTGAACCATGCTTGCTCAATGATTCCACATAAGCTAATAAAGCCTTTCCCCAAAAAGGAAGCTTAGAATACCAGTTAGTGACAGGGTCAGAGTGGAGGAAAGATCCCAAGCATAAAGAGTAGACTTAGATGGGAAACAAAGTTGAGGACCTGAATAACAAGAGGACAGCAAAAGATTTTCTCAATTTTATTCCTAAAAAAGTGGTAATATTAATAAGTAGCATAAATTGATGGACACTGGAAGATATCATAGAAAGGGCACCATACTCAAAGTTTTCTGCATTTAAGTTTCAGTCCTGGCTCTGCACTAGACAAATCTCTAAACTTTGATTTCCTCAGTATTAAAATAGCAATAACCTCCTCACCTACCTCATAAGATTGCAGGAAGGATCAAATGAGTTAATGAATTTGAAGAACTTTGTCAACTACACAAGTAAATGATTATCAACTCAGCACAAGGCCACTCCAATATGGAAAACAAAGAAAACCCCATTCATTTCAGTCACTATTTATTAGAGAACAATTGAGTTGCCTGGATTATTAATCTGCTACCATTATTAATGAAATAAGTTTCAAATAAGAAATTGAGGGAAAGGAATTATAAATGAAAACTGTGAAATCTTGGGATCAATATGGTCATTCAAAAAGCTTCATCAGACTGTAGAAATCAATCAATTTGAATCTATAAACATTTATTAAGAATCTACAACATAAAAAATTAAGTTCTTCCTTTCAAGGTGCTTATATTCTAGGGGGTTGCGGATGGCATATTCACAAATAATTACATTACAAGACAAAAGAAAAAATGAGACAAAGTATTCTAGCCAAATCTAAGGAAGAAGAAAACATTGTGAGCTGGGGATTAAAAGAAACTTTATATTCTTTTCTTCCTTTTTAGTTTACCAAAGTCAGCAATTCAATTTTTCTGGAACTTTAATAATACCCAAGGGAAAGAAAGGAAAATAAAACATTCTGGCCATAAAGACTAAACAAGTTGCACTGAATAAAAATCTTGTGCTAGGATGTATCTCAACTAGCCTTAAATGGTCATCACAACTTTTTTTTGATTCTACAGTATCTAATTAGTACTGCTTTCTATTAAATTGAACTCTAGATCTGACTTTACTCCACATTCAAAAGCAAGGGAGCCTTCCCTTCTAGAGTCAAAAATCAATTTCTTTCTTTTTTTCCTTCAGAATGACACCCTTTTGGTGTCTTTAGAATAAATTCTGTCATCCAGGTACTGCTTAATATTATTAGTTCTCTAGTAAGATTTCCTAAGTTCTTGACATTTTAAAAAAATATCAAATGAATTTATATTCAGTAATAAAAAAAACAAACAGCTTTTCATAATGGTCTGACATTTCAATACAGACATATCTAGATACTCTTTAAAAAAAAATACAAATTCAGTCAGCACTGATCCTGAAGGAAGGTGGACCTGAATTCAAATCCAACCTCATATCTTCACCTCACATGTGACCTGAGCAAGTCTCTTAATCCTGATTGCCCCCCCCAAAAAAAATACAAATCCTAAGGCTACTATGAGCTTTTCCAAAATCCCTATGAAAGAATACCAGCACAAGTTTTCAAGGGTTCATTTTATTTTATTTTTGTTTTACAATGAGCCAGTCACTCCCTCATTTACTGTAAGAAAGCTTAGCTGTTGTTCAGTCATGTTCAACTCCCCTTTTGGGGTTTTCTTGGCAAAAATACTAGAGAGGTTTGCTATTTCTTTTTCAGCTCATCTTACAAATGAGGAAACTGAGGCAAACAGGTTTAAGTGACTTGCCCAGGGTCACACAGCTAATAAATGTCAGAAGCCGTGTTTAAAATCAAGTCTTCCTGACTACAGTCCTGGCACTTTATCCACTGTGACAATTAGCCTCCCTAAGAAAGTTTAGGGGAAAGCCCCTAAAGAAGATAGAATTGAAAATAAAATAGTTCTAATTACTGTCATGTGAAATAACAAGTAAATATACAATTATAATATAAATGGGATTTTTTATCCTAGTAAAATTTGAATGTCTATTAATATTCTTTTGAAAATGGATAATTTAGGGGCAGCTAGGTGGCGCAGTGGATAGAGCACTGGCCCTGGAGTCAGGAGTACCTGAGTTCAAATCCCGCCTCAGACACTTGATAATTACCGAGCTGTGTGGACTTGGGCAAGCCACTTTGCCTTACAAAAACTAAAAAAGAAAAAAAAATGGATAATTTAGATGCCAATGGTTAATGTGGATTCCACAGCACTCACAGTTACAAAGTTCTTTATATATATTATCTCATTGGATCTGTTCAATGATCTTATAATATAGAAGCTGGATTAGAGATTTAGAGGGGGGGAAATGGACCTCAGAAGATGTCTCTTCCAACTAGTCCATTTTGCCAACAAGGAAAATGAGGTCTAGAGAGGTGAAGTAATTTGCTCATGGCCACATAGGCAGTGGTGCTAATATTGGTATCTCCATTTTACAAATGAGTAACCTAAAGCACAGCAAGATTGAGCCATTTGCCCCAGTTCACAAAAGTGGCGAATGATAATTTCAAGTCTTGTGACTTCAAGGCCACAACTGTTTCTTCTCTTCCAAGCTGCCTATCCAAATAAACTACCACATAGATGATAAAGGGGTAGTCCCAATCTTTTTATCTAAGAAAACAATCTGAAGTTACAATAGAAAAAAAGGGAAAGGAGAGCAATATTTTGATGATGTTGACACTTAAATAAATTCCTTAGTGGTTAGCAAATTCCCAGTCAATAAGAGTCTTCAAAAATAAAAAGGCAAGACATTGATTGACCTGATGGTTCCTGATGTTCTTTGTGATTATTTCTGAAATTCTATAATTATATGCTAATTTTTTTACCAAATACTATGTCCTGGTCGAGGATCAACACAAATTTATTGGTTATTTTTAGTAATTAAGCTAAAAAAAATAGGATTCAAAGCAATTGCCTATCATTAAGAAGAGGAAAGATAGCTAGTTCAGATGTACCTATATGAGTCTTTAATTCTCATCCTCACAATTTAGTCAAATCCCCAGAGCTTGGCTACATCTTTTCTTCAGGATTTCAGGGGTAAGGCATAGTGGTCTCAGGTCATAGTACGATGTTCTGTACACCATAGCAATTCAACAAATGTTTGAGGATGATCCTAGAAATGTGCCTTTGGCTTAATCCCACACTAGCATGTTTTTCCTAAGACCATCAACTACAAACAATTGTCACTAACCTTAGTTTTTGTTTGTTTGTTGGATACAGGGATATTTCCAAATGTACTATATTAGAAAAAGATGGTACAAAGTATCCCCCTCCAAACACACACTCTCCCCAAATTATATACACAGTCCAGGGGAAAGTGGGTTAAAGCTTAGGGAGCACATGTGGCAAAGTCATAACAACAGATCCTGGTTTCTGTAATTCTTTTTATCCCTTGAGGGGGCTACTTGAGAAGTCCCCCTTAAGTATGGTGAATCTATATCCCTCTGATCTTGACTCTTGGTACAGATTGCCATCCGCTAATCTGGGTATTCCAGTAGGATTCCGATAGGAAGATGGAAAGTCCAAAACCTTTAAGACCATTTGGACCTTACAAAATCCTACTCTGGACAATGATGGAGGAAGGGGAGGAGGACTGCACAAGGATAAAACTACTTTCCTTCTTCCCTCCCCACCAAATAGATCCTTTATAGGGGTTTCACTTAGAATTTCAGGCTTGCTTCATTTTCTGTAAATCCTCCAATTTCAGTTAATATGATGCTTATATGTATTACCCTGAAAATGTAACTAAGTTCCAAAGTCTACTAGAATAGATCTTTTGCCTGATATTTTTAGTCAATAACTCACAGACTTTTCATCTTTATTCAAAGTGTTAGGAAAGGCTTCCTGTAAAAGCTGGGATTTTAGTTAGAACTTAAAGGAAATTATGGAAGTTACTATCAGTTATGGGCTTCTTAGCATTGAAAGGAATTTCTCTGACACTTCAACTCTCAATTTAGGCCTATATACCATGACTAAATGGGATATGATGCTATAATATTAAGTCTATATGCTTCATTTGAGGCTGTCTTGATGGATAAGCAATAGGACTAGAATTTCCAGGTCACTACCATGTGCCACAGCTGTGTAGATGAGCCATAGGAAAGCAGATATGCCAGCTGTTGTGCTTTCATTCAAACTGATCCTACAATAGTGCCCACATCCTATAGATTATCCCCTTGGTATACCTTCAGTCTTTTATGGTATTCTTAGAATCACAAGTCTCATTAAAATGCTCAATAGTTTGTTATTTTCCCACTGAGTTCTCAGAAGGTAGGATCTTTAACTTATGTCAAATTTATTGTCATCTCTGATAGTCCTACATCACATGGAGGAGTGTGAGTCGGTACTTTAGTCATAATATTATCTAAACCACAAGAATACATAATATCAGGTAAATTACAGTTTACAGGAAACAATACTAAAAAATGCTGACTTTGTCAAAACTCCTTGATATTCCAGTGGTATACTGCTCAAGAAAAAGGGCAAACAAGTCAATAACAAAGAAAGAAGCTTGAATTCATATCTTGGCAAGGGCAATATCACCGGAGCAGAGAAGAGAGCAGTCCCTATCTTAGAGTAAGGAGATTTGGGATCAGCTCTGACAAATACTAGCTATCTGAGCATGGAAAAGTCATCTGAATTCTCAATATGTCTCTTTAAGTTTCTATATGCCTTGGTACAGGCAATTTCCATGTCAGAGATTTCCCTACACTGAAAGAATTGTAACTCTGAAAAACAATAACCCAAAAATATAACCCAAAAAAATGTGACTAGAAACCAAATGACAGAAAAAGCTAAACTATCATATACATACCTGCAAAAAATACTTGAAATATATTCTATTTTTGTATATAATGGATAACGTAGTTTGAATTTGACACAGAGAACCTGAGCTAATATATTCATTGTTCCAATCAATTAAGCCTAGTTCACACCAACATTTTTTACCAGGCAAATAATTCAAGCTATTAAATTTTCTAGACAACAGAAAAAGTTGGATGAAATTTTTTATAGAAATCTTGTATTTTTGACCAGGTAAAATGGTAGAAAATTTTTTTAAAAAATAGATTTCTGTGAAGATCAGCTATTATTATAAAAATTAAAATAATTAGGCAAAAAAATCATTTTGGACCATTCTGTTGCTTGTTTTTAGATGTGTACATCAACAAAAAGGGGGCCACAATCTTCAACCTCCAAAGTTTAAAAATGAGAAAGAGAATCATATAACAATGCTTTTAGTGCAGTCACATAAGGTATCTTTCCCAATTGATAAGTAAATATAATAGAGTATAATATTTGGAAAGAATATGCCCAGAAAAATGTTCACTTGTAAAAGTGAAAGGTACATGGAGAAATTCATCAGATCAATCAGATATGTTATAGTAGGGATTCTTTTGTGCTTCATCTCTCCTCACTTTAGCTAACAATGATATAGTGCTTTAAGGTTTGCAAAACATTATATATATGTCATCTCATTTGATTTTCTGGTTGTGTTGGACTAGCTGACTATTGAGGTGCCTTCCTACTATAATATTCTATAAATTCACACTTGTCAAAAGGCCTTCACTTTAAAAAAAGGGTCATAAGAATCTCTAAGAGCAACCCTCCTCATTCTATAAAATCCAATATTTAAATTGCTCAGATATTTGATGTAAAATGACACCTGCAATAAAAATTCACTGATATTAAGAAAAAACATATAATTCTGAAGTCAAATTCTTTACTGATATTTTAACCAAATATGAAAATTGAGAGAAAGAAAAAGTGACAGAATCACAAAGATAGAAAGGAGCTTGGTGGTCATTTGGACTGACTCATATTAGACAAGATTCTGTCTTCAAGTTGCCAACAAATCATTCATTCTTTTCTTGAAGACTTCCACTAAGCAAAAAGCTTCAACTAAAATTTGACAGAGTTAACACAAGAACCCTTCACATAGCTAAAGTAGCATTAGGAATAAAAAATATATATCAAGAAATAAAATATTATTATCTAAAGAATAAAATCTTCAGACTCTCTAAGACTCATTTTCCTATGGATAGAGGGGTTCACTATGAGAAGATGTTAATGTTGGCATTATCACATCACTACAACCTTCCTATTGAAACATTGCCAACTAGTGTGTAATCACTGTACCTCAAAATAAACCCTTTGAAAAATTGTCTTATTGATCAAAAACCACAAAATACCTATTTTGAAGATTTTATCCTCTAGACACCTTGATGATAATTCCATAGGGATAAAAGATATCATTGTCCCCTGAGATAATTAAAATTGCCCATGAGATTAATTTTCTAAAATAGAGTTCCTTAACCTTTTTTCTTTGTGTCATGGACTCCATTGGAGGTCTGGGGAAATTTTTGGATCCATATCTAAGAATATTTTTAAATAACTGTAGAGAAGCAGCTAGGTAGCTAGGATAGAACACCAGTCCTGGAGTGATGACGACCTGAGTTCAAATCCAGCCTCAGACACTTAATACTTACTTAGCTGTATGACCTTTGGCAAGTCACTTAACCCCATTGTCTCGCAAAAATTTTAAAAAATAAAATAACTGAATAAAATGCTAATTTTTCAGATAGAAGTTAATGAAAAAGATGTAATTTCTTTCCCAACCAAGTTCATGGACCCCATGACATCTATCCATTCATCTATCTCCCTTGGAATTTAAGTTAAAATTCCTACTCTAAAATATAACTCCAAATGAAAATACTCTTCTTTGGTCTTTTTACTGCTGTCTTAAAATATTTCCTGAGTAAATCAGTATAATAGGAGCATATTCATAATACAAAGGAAAAAGAGAAAGGGAAGGGAATAAGCATTTATAAGTACCTATTGTACATCAGACTCTTTGCCAAGGACTTTTACAAATAGCATCTCATTTGTTACTCACAACAACCCTGAGAGGTAGGTACTATTACTATCTCGATTTTACAATTGAGAAAAATGAAACAGAAGAGAAGTGAGTTGCTCAGAATCATACTGCTAGTAAGTGACAGACTGAATTTGAACTCAGGCCTTCCTAACTCCTGGCTGGGAGTTCTATCCACTGCATCAGCTAGTCCAACACATACCAGAAAATCAAATGAGTTGATATCTGTAAAATGTTTTGTAAACCTTAAAGCATTATATAATTGCTAGCTAAAGTAGGGAGGGGGAAGCACAAAAGAATCCCCACTACCATACACCTGATAAGTGATGGACCATTTAAGTTTCCCTGAAGACTTCCAGAAGAGGTGGAACTCCCTAACTCTCTAGGCAGGTACACCTTTCCTCATGCCTCTAATTGTACTAATAAGAACTTTTGCCTTTCATTCATCCTAAATTTACTTCCTTAAGACTTCCACCTACTCATTGTTCCTAGATCTTCCCCCTGAAACCTGGTAGATCATCTGAAATCCCCTTCAGCATTACAACTTCTTACACATGCTATCATACCCCTATTGTGTTGTCTCTTTTCTAAGCTAAACAGCCCTATTTATTTTAACCAAAATGACAAAGCATGGGCTCAGGAACTTTCCTTCATATTTTTGGTTTGCCTTCCTTTTGAAGTTTATCCAGGTCTTTCTTAAACTGTGGTGCTTAGAACTCATCCCAAAAATTCAACAAGAGTTTGACCATAATACAATACAAAGGAATAATCATTTCCTCATTCCTGGAAGCTGGTCAGTTCCTTCTTAATCCTTTTTTTTGACTATCATATCATACAGTTGATAAAGTTATGCAAAATTCTTTTTCAGACAAAATATTTGTAGAGTTGACATTTTGAACCTTGCAATTATTACTATTAAATTTCATTTTATTTGATTAGTTGCAGTGCTCTAGCCCATCGCGATCATTTTGGATTCTATCATATCATGCATTCTTTATTCCCTCCCCTCTCCTCTTCCACATTGGATAAGAATGCTATCTATGCCTCATCATTCCACTAAGTTTCTTTATAGAGCTCAGCATAATAGATCTATTTGAAAACTGATGTATGAATTCTGAGTCTGGGATAATTAAAGTAGGCAGCCTAGTTTCCAAACTCTGCAAAGTGATGTCATCTTATGAGATGACTTTCAGGTCTAAGACAAAGTACAGAAATGGCACAATCCAGAATGCTCTATTTTAAACTTTTTTTAAAAAAAGTTCCAATTCTGATAACTCAAAATGCTACCAACAAGCTCATAATTCACCTAATGAAGTTATTATTATTAGGAGGCCTTCACTGTTGGTATTTCATGGCAATTTAATTCAGCATAGTCCTGTTCTAGTAGCAATAAGAAAGGGTAGATAATCATATATATAAAGTTACTGCCTTGGCCAGTGACTCCTGATTCTGAACTGCTTGAATTGATCTTGCCTCATTTCAAAAAGCCTTCTGGTCCCCCAAATACCAGATGAACCATACAATGTGGATCAATAGGTTTTTCTAGTGAAATAATTGTCTGCTGTCTGAGACTCCCATTACTCCTATGACAAAAGAACTATTTGATTGACCTCTAGGAAAATAGCAGATGTGGCTAAGCATCATGCCCTGGCCTTATCATGGGAAGTAAGGCCTTGAAAGTAATAGGAACATGCAGTGAGTCTGTGCTGGTTAGTTGTGAGAAGTCAGACACCTGGAGAGAAATCTAATCTCTCTCTTTCTCTTTCTCTCTCTCTCTCTCTCTCTCTCTCTCTCTCTCTCTCTCTCTCTCTCTCTCTCTCTCTCTCTCCCCTCAATCTCTGTATTCTCACTCTGTCTTTCTCTGTCTCTGCAAGTGACTCAGCTTCCCTCTACCTTCTCTCACTCTCATCTCTCTCACACATACTCTTTGTCTATGTCTCTATCTATATCTGACTGTCTGTACCTCTGAGACCTTTTCTCATTATCTGTCTGTCTGTCTTGGGAAACTAAAATTTGTTGCTGGTACTGAAGAAAAAGTAGCATTGGTGCTGTTCAGTCATACATTTCCTGTTTACTTTTCATCCATTCAACCAAGTGAACAATCCAAGTGAAAGCAATTCCTCTCAGATAATACTAGTATTTTACAGAAGTTTTTAATGCTATAAGGTAGACTTTAAGTAATATAGGAATATGTAGCTGTATAGAAGGACCAGTGAGAGAGATATTTAGGGGTTAGAGAGTATTTGTATTTTGGAAACTTGTAAGTCCAACTTAGAGAGTCTATCAGCTATTCTGCCTGTGCCAAAGGGCAGCTCCAGCTATCTTAGAGCCAATCATTTTATCCTACCAAACCCTGGTAGTAAGTGATGATGTTTGAGCACTTATCTGCCAAAGGAACATTACTTTTTTTAAAATTTTATTATGAACTTGATTATTATAAACAAACATTTCAATATACAAAAAACAAAAGGGAGGCTACATATAAGTAAAAACTCCCCCCAGGAACATTTGAGGTCATTATTTGACAACTACAGGACCAAGTTCATTCAGACCTGCCAATGCTTGCAATTTTTCCATAAAATTTGCATATGCTTTCTTAAAAACTGAATATATAGGCTGAAATTGAATTGTCAGATCTTACTCAGAACTACAACGCAGTTTATATTTCCTCCCTAATATATCACCACCTTGTGATATATTCGACCCCATGTCCATAGTTTGGTCAGAGTGATATAGAAAATTATAGAAAAATGAGAACAGGCCAATGCAGCTATGAAAATAAGCCCTGATCTGCTTGCTAAAAACTTAATAGAAATCAGAAAATTCTCAAGAGAATTAAGCAATTGACTTGGTCAAATATAAAATTTCTAACTTCCTCTGACTTCCATTTTGTGTCTTGTGGAAATTATAATTTGTAAAGTTATTGTTAAAACACTACACATAGTCTTTTGTCAACTTAATGTTTACTATGAGGATGACTTACCACAAAATGACTAGACCAAGATCATTTAGAAAGAAAAAAGCAGTCTGAATTGATAGATAGCTCTCTATATTCCCTTTCTACTCTCCCAAAATGCTTGCTTTGTGACTGTTCTTTCTAAAAAACTAACAAAGGGAAGTAAAGCTTTAGCATAAATTACAGATAGCACAATAGGTAAAAGTCAGAAATGAGATGTGAGCCTGTCTACTGACAGTGCTTCCTACTTGCCCATGCTTCCTCTTATAAATGATCTGCACAACTTTAGAAGAAACATTTGGACTCCATAGACCTTAGTTTCCTCATCTGTCAGGCAAAGGGATTGGACTCATTGATTTCTAAAGTTCTTTGTAACCCAGTTACTATCAAAATTCTTTCATTTTGGTTAAGTATAAATTATCTTACCTTATGAAATAAAAAATGAAGTCAAGTCATGTCAAAAAACATGTATTAAGTAAGTCCCAACTAAATGTTAGGGTCGACCAAGATATAGGAGACTCCAAAAAGTCTTGATGTTAGTTTTAGCTTTTGTTGTTGTTCAGTCATTTCAGTCATGAATGATTCTCCGTGACCCAATTTTGGGTTTTCTTAGCAGAAATGCTGGAGTGAGTTGTTATTGCCTTCTTCAGCTCATTTTACAGATGAGAAATCTAAGGCAAAGTTAATTGTCTTGCCCAAGGTCATACAGAAAGTATGTGTCTGAATCTAGATTTGAATTCAGGTCTTCTTGGACTTCAGGTCTAGCACCCTACTCACTGCATCACCAAGCTGTTTAAAGCTGCACCAAGATTGGGACATCATATATCTATGTTTTATATGTATATATATTATATATGTTATGCATGTATATAAGTGTATTATGTTTGTGTGAGTATATATATGTATATATATATAATGTTTTGTTCCCTCTCATGGCTTTCTTTTTCCCTAGTCTACTGATATTTTGCTTATTTGAAAAATAGCAGTATCTTCTAGCTTCATTCTAATCATTATTATTACTTATATTAAGATAAAAGGTAATGACTATTGTCATTTGTTATTTATATTCATACTAGTAAATATAGTAATTATTACGCTCAAGACATACAAGATTAGACTAAGTTTTTGTGAACTCCCAATGTGAGCACTCCCTCCACCAACAGAAATCACAATCCATCTGTATTAGAGAGTTGCCTGAGGCTGCAAGAGTAATTGCATTACATTCCCCCTAGCCCTACAATCATAAGTGACCAAGGTATGATTTAAATCCAGGGCTTAGGGACCCTTCTAAACCACTCAATCATTGCTGTTTCTCAGTTTATTATTATCATCATACTCCTCACTTATCACAACCTGGACAGTATCTATTCAGTACACAAATGTACAGAATAATAAATACACTTATACTTTGTTATGTGTCAACAGTAACCAAAATGATAACAAATGAAAGTTAAAATTGTATTCTGCTGGGTTTTGTTTATATAAGAAATTCCTGTTTACCTTTTGGTGACTAGGACAGCCAACAGCAAGGTTTTTAATTCTTCCTGTGGACAATTAATTGAAAATATCTTGTCATAAACATTTTCAAAAGGTCAAAGAGATGGCAACAATTTTGCTAAAGAGATAAATGGTCAAATAAAACACTGAATTGGTAATTCCCAAGTGACAAAAGCTGCATGCTCTGATCAATAAGGAGACATGCAAAAGGAATTGTGGGATGAAGGGCGGGCCAACCTTGAAGTGTTAATAACTGGCCTCTTTATTCTGCTCTGCACATCATGTTTTGCAGCAGGTGCTGAAACCACAAGCAGCAAGTGAATAATTATAATCTGAGAGAATTAAGATTTTGATACCTGAAAGAAAATAATTTAAAGGACTGAAAAAAATCAATAAAAGCTAGAAGGAGGAGCTTTGCAAAGACCAAGGTAAGAATATTAAAACATTTTCTCTGTTAAATATATCAATCTGGTGTTTGGTTCATATCTTGATTCTACTATTTTCCCTAACTTTTGCCTTATTTCTAAAGCACTTTAGAAACTCTCAGTTTTGAAGAAATACTAATTAATTTCCTACTGTTCTTCATATTATTTCTCCCTCTCAGATCTCCTCCAAACTTAGGTTAATACTTGAAATATACTTCAAATTAGTCCATGTTGATTCAACAACATATTTTGATAAAAAAAACATATATATTGCAAGCAAATTTTATTCATTATGGTTTTGATTTTTTTCAACAAATGTATCTGCTGTCCTTACTGTAGATTCTTGATTATTATAAAGTATACTTTGTCACTTAACGTGTTATAAATTGCTCATCTGTTTTTCTTAAGAACACTCTATCTCCAGTTCACATCCACTAAACACTCAATAAAGTTCAAGTAGGCACAGTCTAGGATGGCAACGCAAATAAGCAAGCCAAGTGAAGTTTAAAAAAAACAGTCTGGCTAAGAATAACAGAGTAAAAACTTATATGCTCTATTGATCTATTCTTTTTCTCTCATGATGTCAAAAATATTAACAGTGACATACATTATAGCTCCAATGATGCAGAAATCTGCCAGTAAGAGAGAGTTAAGTGTGGGTTTATGTTTGTATTTAAAAACCAACTCATCCAACTCATGATTTTTTTAATTGGACAGTTGGTGCTTAATTTTAAATTGTTAGGAACTCCAATACTTAACACACCTCAAAGCACTGGAGAGTTAATAAATCTTGAAGTAGATTGTTTGCCTCCCTCTATTTAATGACCAATTCCAAGTTACCATTTGGACCCAGTAACAGGTGGTACTTTTCCTTTTAAGAAGGTTTCATGTTGGGGAAGAGACTGGAAGATAAAAAGAAATTATATATATATGTATAGTTGTATACAGCAGTTTTTCAAGTAATTCAGTCACTCAAGGTAAGTAACAATTTATTCTAGGAAATGAAACAGAATCCCATTTTCATTTTTTTTCTTTTATGTAAACTATTTGTATGTGTGTTGAGTGAATTAAATTAGTTATAAAATTCATGTTCCATTTTCTCCATATAAAGAAAAGTTGTAGCACCTGAGAACATAAGCTATTTCTGATATATCTTTTTCTCTGCTCCCCAGGGTCTTGCACAATATATTATACAGAGTAGATATTTAATTATTTGTTGAATTGAACTGAATTTCTTGAAGGGCTGGTGTTTCTATATGTACACAATGTAAGATCTATGATTTTGTTCATGTGGTAATTCCTTCCACTTTTGCAGATAGCATTGTATCTAGAGACACATAAAGAATTGTGTGAGTAAATAACCCATAATCACTCAGTAAATATTTAGTTTGAATTATCAGGCCTTCTGGATCCACAGGTCTTCTGAATTTCACATCTAACACTCTATCTTTTAGGATATAAGTGTTTTAAACCTGAGATCCATGAACTAGGCAGATAACTAGGGAAAATGTATATAAGTGTGTGTATGTATTAACATACACACATATATATTTATTATATACAATTACATGTACATATATAGTTGTATTTTAATATATTTAGTTTCCTTTGTAATTCTATGTATTTTATTTTATACATCTAAAAAATTATACTTCAAGAGTTCTATAAGCCACCAAAGGGGGTTCACATCACAAAAAAGTGTTAAGAACCCCAGGATAGTTTCTTCTGCTTCTCTCTATATGTATTTACTTATATACATATTGTCAGTGATCTATGGAATGACAAAACAATAGGGCTAGAAGAGATCAAAGCAATTCTCTAGTCTGATCTCATTTCAAAACTGAGAGAGGAAGCTGAGGCCCAAAGATTCTTAAGGGATTGGCATAACTGGATTGGGCAGTGGCAGAAAAATAACCTCTGTCCTCTGACTGCCAAGCCAGTGCTTTCCATATTACCTTATGGAACATCTTCTGAATTCAATTTTCCCCAGATCTCTTGTTCAGATGCCATATATGGAAAAGTTCATGAGTCTGCAGTTTAGAGAGTCCATTTTTAACAAATTGGTTCATTAATTATTTAATTGAGGAGGTTTCTGAGCAATAAAAGGCTTGCTTACCAAAATTGGATAATCAGCTCATGAAACATTGAGCTCAAGAAATTCTAAAACTATCAGAAGTCAATACACACTGCTGCTCCATTTGATAAATGCCACCCACTAGCTGCCAACGTCCTGGGAAATAATGCTTTACCCCAGCACTCCACGGGCATACATTAATGGAATCAGTAGCATAAAATATAAACAATGATGTACATATTGATTGCTTGGGACACTTAGAACCAAACAAACATTTTGAAAGGTCAGTCATTTTACTTCCATCAAATTGCAGATTAGTCATTTGCATGATGCTAAAAGTTGGATCACAATGTCCATTACTGCAATGATATATAAACTTCATCATAACAGACCTTCAGAAGCATCCTTATGTCATCTAGCATTAAAAATGCCCAGAAAGTACTTAATCCCATAAAACACATGGAAATAAATGGTGCTGTATAAATGACTCAAATGTTCAATAAGGAAAAATATTGTCTGGCAGAAATCTATTATGTAGACTGCATAAATGTCAGGAAACAGAATTTTACTCTGACAGCACATTTTTAAAGGTTTCTATAAGTCAATTACTAAATGAGTTTATAAATGAATGTGTGGTCTTTGTTTCTAGAATGGTTCCAAAACATTCAGTTCTATCTAGTATATAAACAAAATTATTGGAGAACTATAGCTAAAAAACAAGATTTGATTTGGTCAACTTAGTTTCACAAATGGAGTTATCTCCAGACTTTTCCCATAGAGAAGAGAATGTTTCTTTAAAAATAATATTAGGAACAATAGTCTCTATATGGAGCAGTAACTCTTTAAAAATCATGTGAAGTAGATAATGTATTATTATTATTATTAAACTCATTTTGCAGATGAGGAAACAGAGGCTCATAGGGGTTAATGATTGCCTATGGTTGCACTCCTAGGAAGTGTAAGTGGTAGTTGTTGGTGTTCAGTCACTTCAGGTAGGTCAAACTCTTCATACCCCTATTTGGGGTTTTCTTGGCAGAGATCCTGGAGTGATTTGTCATTTCCTTCCCTAATTCATTATACAGATAAGGAAACTGAGGCAAACAGGGTTAAGTGACTTGTCCAAGGTTGCACAGCCACTAAATGTCTGAAGACAAATTTGAACTCAAGTAAATGAATCCTCCTGACTTCAGGTCCAATACTTTATACACTGCACCACTTAGCTGCCCTAGGAAGTATCAAAGTAGGGACTGCATTTCAGATCTTCAAACTTGAAGTCTAGTGGTCATTCTGCTTAAAGCATAAAGCATCTCAAATAGAGAAAAAAATCTAATGTGAGATGTTCTAATGTTATATTTTAAAGTAACATCTTGGTGTACAGTCATACACAAATACAATTTTCACTGAGGTAAATATTTGTTGTTTGTATCTATCTGGTATTCTTTTTAAAAATAGACTAGAAATAGGAAAAAAAGAGCATATGGACCACAAAATTCTATGACAAAAAGTACCTCCCTGCAATGAAATCATCATTTTTGAAATCAGGGTCCTTTTTGCCTTGTTTTAATTTTTTTTAATTTTATTTATTTTTTTCTGATTTTCAAGCATTCATTTTCTTTCCTTCCTACTCCTCCCCCAATAACAGATATTCACAGTCAAATGAAAGAAAGTCCCACATTGATCATGTCAAAAACATGTATCTCTTTCTGCATTTTAAATTTGTTCACTCTTTGGTTTGAAGTAGATGGTATACATCATACTCACTCTTCTGGAATCACAATATGTCATTGCATTGATTAGACTTCGAAAGTCTTTCAGAGTTCTTTTTCTTTAGAAAGTTGTAGTTATCTAAATTATCTCCCCATTCTTTTTATTTCACTCTACATCAGATCATATAGATCTTCCCATTTTCCTCTGAAACTATACAGTTCATCATTTCTTATAGAGTACTATATTCATATACCATGTTTAGCCATTCTTCAATAGATAAGCAATTCCATAGTGTCTGGGTTTTGTGCTACTATGTAAACAAGACACTATAAATAATTTTGTACAAATAGACCTTTTCCCTCTTTCTTGGGTCTCTGGATTATATGTCTAGTAATGGTATCTTTGGGTCAAAGCATATACATACTTTTTCCTTTGACATTGGTCCCAGTGTTTGCAAGGAAAATGGAGTCAAGTGGCTTGCCCAAGGCCACATAGCTAGGTAATTATTAAGTACTGGGGTACTCCTGACTCCAGGGCTGGTGCTCTATCCACTGTGCCTAGCTGCCCCCAAACCAAACTTGAAAAAACTCTTCCCATAACTGGTTAATGGAACTGTCAAAGTGAGCACAAAATTTTCTGAGAAAACTTACTGAACCAGAGAGAGTTTCAAAGTAGGAGGCAGTCCCTCATAACAATTGTGCAAATGACGTCAGTGGATTTTCTCTGATGGATTCATATATAAATATATGTGTAGATATATATATATATGTAAATACAATATAAAAATTTATTTGGTTTCATATTTCCAGGTTTAATCTAATACTTCTTTTTCAATTACACTTTTTGAGTTATCTAAGGAGGCCAGATAATGTATCTTTTTGAAATCCATTAAATAAGATTTTCTGTCTATCTTAAAATATTCTACTGAAAAAGCAGCTTATCCCTTTTTTCCATTTTACATAACTCATCATCCAACTCAAATGGGGCACTGAGAAATGTTAGGTAAATTGCTAGACGAGCTGTTGGAAAGACCTGGGTTCAAATCTCAAAACCAGGGTTTCAGGCACTGAACAAATTGTGTAACTTTAAGTAGTTACCTAACCCTTAACCTTCTTCAACCTCAATTTCCTCATCCTATCTCATAGGTTTGTTTTGAAGCTCAAATCAATTTATATTTGTAAGAACTTTGCAAACTTAACATGTTTTATATAGATAGATTATAGATATAGATATAGATATAGATATAGATATAGATATAGATATAGATATAGATATAGATACTTAAAATTCTGTTCAATTATAGCAATTCATAAATTCATGCAAATCCTCAATTTCATACTATTTTATAAATAAAAAATCAGACTATTGGTAAATGACATGAAATATTGTTTAATTCTAATAAAAAAGATAATAGAAATAAAAATATAAAAGGGAAAAATTCCCATCTTCATTTTTAAAAGGCATCATTTGTCATTTATTAATAATGTAATTGCTTATAGAAAAGAAAAATTATTTTAAAGGGCATATAGAATTTAATCATTACAAATAAATAGACCCAAAAAAAGCAATAAAATCAGTTTAGCCTAACTCCAATAATTATTTCTAGGTCAAAAGAGCAAGGAAAATTTAAGGATAGACCCATACTAATTACTGGAGGCAGATCCACTTTGCATATATTTTCCATTGTAGGTTATCTTTTTAAAGATAGCTTGTATTCCATTAAGTAAAGTAAACAAGCTTTCATTACCTGTTTCCTGCTATTTACATTTAAATAGGCTCACAAACCCTGAGTAACTTGAACCCCTATTATCACATCCAAAATCAATCAAGTCTAAAACATTCATAATCTAGGCAATGGAAAAAAAGGGGGGAATCATTCAAATGTGCTCTATTAAGAAATTCAGCCTCTAATTTCATTTTGTACAGAAACCATTAGCATGAGGATAAGCTTTTACTAAAGGATAACAATGACTTTTAATTACAGAAATCTTCTTTTAGCAGAAGCAAAAGGCAACAGACATTCTCTAATATATTAATTTCCAAGTAGATCAAATATTTTCTATTTAAATCAAATCTAGTAGCTCAACAATATTTGAGTAGATACTTTGGGTTTATGAAAAGATTTTCAGGAGATTGGTTTTGGCACTTGGTTTTCAACTGTGAATTTTTTTAAAGGTAGTATAAGGAAGAGCTTACCAATTCTTACACTCAATAAGTCTTCTTCCATTTCCACTCCTTTGCACTATCTGCTCATGCCTAGAATGCATTCCTTTTCACTTCACCTCTCATAATTCCTCTCAGCAAAATTACTATATAAAGGTTTTACCTATTTCCCAAACTATTAGTATCCTCCCTTGCTCGAAAAAATTTTGTATTTTATGTGTATTTTGCATGTTTATTTACATATATGTCCTCTCCCTATAGTATATAAGCTCCTTGAGGTCATGAATATTTTCAATTTTTTTTGTATTTGTACCCCTAGAGCCCAGCATACAATTGAGCACAGAATTGGTGCTTCATAAATTGACTACTAAATTTGGAGCCAGGAAAATCTAGGTTTTAATCCATCACTCATGCAGTCCCTACCTTAGTTTACAGAGATCCTCAGCACCTCTCCCTTGAGCTATTGCAGTGGCCTCCTACCTCTAGCCACACTCTAAGCCACTCTCCAAACAGCAGCCAAAGTGATTTTTCTAAAGCAGTGATCTGGCCATGCTGCTCCACTACTCAATAAACTCTAACTCTTTATTATTATATGTAAACTCCTCTCTTGATCACTTAATTCTCTTCACAATTTGGTCTCTTCCTTCTTCTCCATTTGTTTTATACATCACCCCCTTTATGGTATTCTGCAGTTCAGTTATACTGGCCTATTTGCTGTTCTTCACACTCACAAAATCCTCCATCTCCCATCTTCATGCCTTTTCATGGGTTACCCTTCATGTATAACTCTAATAATGCCTTCAGGGAAACTAGCAGAACAAATACTTTTTTGCCCAAGTTCTTTATCCAGCTAAACTGGTCTTCCTCCCATCCAATTTACTTAACATTCCATCTCTCAGTTGTGTGCCTTTAGTAGACACAGAAATTACCTACATCTGGAATGTTCTCCCTCCTCATCTCCTACTCTTAGAATCCCTTCCCCCACTGATGATTTAGCCATCTCTTATAAGAAAGATTCCTTCTTCCTGATATTATTATATTAACTTTGCATATATTTTGTTTACATACATTATATATGTTCACATATTTACAACATATAGACTTATATGTGTTGCTACTCCTACCCCAATACAACATGATTCCTTGAAAGTAGAGATTGTATCTGATTATGTCTTTGTATTTCCAGGGTCCAGTATAGTGTCCAGTACAAAGTAAACATTTTATTAATGCTTATTAAATTAATTTGAATTTCACTTGAGAAATTGTATTATGCATTGATGATCCCAAGATGTTCCCTGTCACAAAAGCCCAACTTTTCAACACAGGTATTCTCCCAGTGATACTTCCATCTACAAATTATAAGATGCTATGATCAAAAATTTTAAAACCAAAAGAATCAAAATTATTATTGATCCAAAAATCAATAGAAAAGCACATGGAGGTTTAAATAGGTTACAACATATTTCATGTGATGATTCATACAAGAAGCAGCATTAAAAACTATGTTTATAAGAATGTATAGGCAGAAAAGGAGGTAATCTGTTCATGTATCAAAAGTAAAGGACAAAATGTGGTCAACCTATGTCACACTGGTAACTATAAGATTTTAAAACAATTAAAGGATGCACATCATTGAATTAGCAAAAATCTTGTTAGATTTTAGATTTATGAAAAAATTGGGGCAAGAAATATATACCATGTAATATATAATTATATACATGTATACAATGCAGGTATATGCATGACTTCAATCTATATCATTGCAATCTACTCCATTGAACCCACATCAATGAGATCATGGATCCATCAAAATTTAAGAAGGAAGATAGGTTGGACCTCTTCTACAGTTATCAAACTTAAATGATACTGCCATATAAAGCTGCTACTTAATATGACTTGATAGTTATGATCATATGACCAGCTTAACTTCTAAAAAGATGTATGATTTTCTTAAAGGGCAGCAAATGGATGGGTGGAACCTTTCAGATTCAATTTGGAAATTTCAAAAATTATGTAATTTTTGTATAGGTTGATCAATATGCTTGTGGAGTTGATCAGCATGCCTGTGATCCTCCAATCTAAAATTAATGATGTTTTGAATCTTTTTCTAAGCATATCAAAACCTGATTTCAAAGATTCAGAATAATAAAATAACAAATTTCAAAGAAGCTTCAAAGGTCATTTTGTCCAACCCATACCTAAACAAGAATCCCCATCTTGTCCAATCTATTCTTTGCTTAAAGATCTCTAATAAGGGAGAATTCATTACTTCCTAAGGTGAGGTGTTCCATATTTGGAAAACTTTAATTTTTACAAAGCTTTTCTTATATCAGGCCTAAATGTATCTCTTTGAAACTCCTATCCAGTGCTCCATTGACCTCTGGGACCAAATAGAACTAATCTAATTCTACTTTCCATGAAAATTCTTCATATAAAATCAGCTATCATGTGCCTTTCTAAGACTTCCATGACAAATATCCTCAATTGCTTCAATCAATCTTCATATCACATGTACCCAAGATTTTTTATCTTCCTGATCACTTTTTTCCTAGAAGTTTTCTAGTTTATAGATGACTTCCTTCATTTTAGATGTGGTCTGACCAGGACAGAGTATAGTGGAACACTGACCTCCCTAATCCTTGACTCTACCCCTCCCTAGTAAAAAAATTATATAACCTTTCTTGGATGCCATATCATCCTGTTGACTTATATTGAGTTTCTATTCCACTTAAAAACCACATCTGAATTTCAAACAATTTCCTAGATAAACCTTTCCCACATTGTTCTTATAAATTGATTGTTCACAACTTTGTCATTCTTTTCCTTCTCTTAAAATTTCATTAATTGCATTCAACCCAATACTCTAACTTATCAGCATCTTTTAGTATCCTGTTATTGGGGTTCATTTAATTAACTTCACATAGGTGCTAATTAAAGATGCATATTCACCTTTTCTGGGTAGAAGCATCCAGGAAGGCTCAAACACTGGAGGGGGAAAAAGTTGCTAAAGATGAGGAGACCATCAGCACCATGGCCAGGTATAGCCACAGAGAAAAGAGGTCAGTCACTACCATGTTTATGAAATGCAGTAGAGTCAGTCTCCATTATGTTGCATGCCTCTTTGTTAACAATTTAAGGAGGAAGAAAAATAGTGTCTAGTGCTAGTAGTGATTAGACTGGGCACAGTTCTGGAACTTTTGATGGATTTAATGCTTTGCAAAAAGAAATTCAGATCCATTTTAATCTCTGAGAATAGGAAAGGATACAGTTATAGCGTCTGGGAATTTTCAGAGACCTTCCAACAAACCCATGTCTCTCTATGACTTAACATGTGCTTTGTTTCATGGAAAGGCAACTAGGGGAGAAATGTTTCGAGCCTAACTTTTATATTCTGTGACCCTGTTTAATATTTCTCTAGCAGTCAATACAAGTAATTTTGTAAAGAGAAGGTATTCTGGAGTCTATATAATTTTCTGAGATTCTATTAACCTTGAAATATAGGTGTGAGAGTTCCAGATAATGGAAACATTCCTATTTGTCTACAATTAGATTTCAAATAACCCTAATAATGTGATAGCCTTCAACAGAAGAAACATGAAATAATCAGTGTCTATTTGTTATTGATTTTCTAGGACATTTTTGCATTATACTTTACAACATTCAAGAATGGTGAGTTCCTTGATATGATTACTCCTTTCACTAAGACAGATTGCTAACCTAGGAAGTAATATCTCTAAATTTATGTAGGCTAGTTCACAAGCAAGAGATGTACAGTTTTTCTCCTAACCTATACTCAAACTTTCCCAGTTTAGTAGAACATCCCAGACTTTGTATTCAGTCTTCAAGAACTCAGAATGACCTCTATGCCATAATGAGGAATCAGAGGACTCTTGGTCAGATTTCTTTTTACTAAAAACATTTTTCATATTCTCATTATGGATAACAGTGAAGGCAAGAAGTTGGAATAGACAAAAAAACTAAAAGTATTAATAACTGACTCAGTTATTTGAAAAACTCCATAAATTTCAAAAAACAAATCCACAATATAGAATAATATAATGAGATTACAAATATCTTCCATTTCAGTTTATTTTACATAATACTGATGTTTTCAAATTTTTAGAAAAAATTCCAAGCTTCTATAAACATTACCAAGGCATTTATAAATAACACAAAATGGATAAAAAGTAAAAATTTTCCAATTTTTTCAAGTTGAACACATGAATTAAAATGTAACCCAAAATTTCTTCCTCCCAAAGTGAAAAACAATAATTGTGAAACATTTTTTTTAAGATAGGCTTATATTATTATAGGATAGAATCATAAGATCATAAATTAAGATTTGGATATAATATTAGAAATCATCTATGGCATTGATATCAAACAGCCAGTGGGGAATGCACCCTACAAAACTCCCCAGTGAAACTGGAAACAGATTAAAATGTAATTAGAGAATATTTAACAGTAGAAATAGAAACACAATACAGCATGGTTAATGTTAATTTGTAGTTTTTAAGTCAATATGAGGTCCACAGAGATCCATTTTTTTTAATTTTAATACCAACTAGGTAACTCCTCTCATTTTAAAAATAAAGAAACTGAGGCACAGGGAGACAAAATGACTTATTGAAGGCCATATGGTTAGTACATAGCAAACCCAGGATTTAATTTCAGGTGCAATACTATTTTAATTTTAACTCAATTATAAAATTTGTACTGATAGAAATTAACCATTACTCCCCACTGTTATTTTTAATACTAGCATTAACAAATAATAGCTAAAATTTACATAGCTTCAAAAACTCTTTTTTAATTATTGTCTCATTTTATCCTTACAAAATTATTATCTCATTTATCCTCACAACAATCCTAAGAGGTGGGTGCTATTATTATCACCATTTTATAAATGAGGAAACTGAAGTAGACATCAAGTGCTTTGCCCAGAGAATGTGAAGCTGTATTGTTAATCAGTTCTTTCCTGACTCCAGGACCAGCATTTTATCTGCTGTACTATCAAACTGATATGAAATAGATTTTTTTAAACAGCCTTATGCTAATTGATGTCATTGGTAATAGACATCTAAATTATTTAAAATATTTTACTTCAAACATTCCAAAAAAATTACATATCTAATGAAAGGATGATAGAATTTAGCAGTCAGATAATCTGTTCAGATCACACAGCTAGTACATGAGAAGCAGTCCTAGAACTTGGGTCTTCCTGACTCCAAAGCCAGCATTCCATCCACCATAACACTTACCTGTAAAAAAAAAAACTTGAGAATCACCATATAAGGGTGTTTGGAGGTTAGGCACCACTGAGTTCTTGCAACAAGTGATCTGCTGTTTGGGAGATATGGAAATGACCTGTTGATGCCATCTGGATTTAAAAACAGCTTTCTCAAACTTAATACCCCTGCATCCTTACATTGAGGTCAGTCGTGAGCACATTAAAAGGCAAATGGGACTCCCTGCAGTGAACAGTCACATCCTCACATTTGTGAAACAACTGCCACACTCCTAGCTTTCCTTGTTCAATGACAAGGCTCCAGCACCTCTCTTGGGACCCTTCTGGCAGCAGATGCAAACAACAGAGACCAGCAGGAATGTGGGAGAACAGGTGTTCAGCCTTCCCTGGGCTGTCTGCATGCAGAGAGAGACGAGGCCAAGCATCACCAGGGCTTCCCATTTCTTCAGTGGCCTCTTGCCCTCAGTCATTTCCGTGTCTTGCTTCTTTTCATGCAGCAGATGTTTTAAAGATTTGTCTGCTGGGCCACAGAGCTTATAACTTGCTGCTGGCTGGTTTTCTTTGTCACCTTTATAGTGGACCTTTATGGGAAGTTACCCCAGAACTATAGATCCTCATAATACAATTTTGAGGATGAAAAGCCAGGTCAAACATAAAATGCTTTCGATCAAAAAGGAGGGAAATAATAAATCAAAGCTTAGGATGCTCCATTATTTAGGCTTTTGGCTTCTACTTCCATTCTAATAATTCATGAAATGGAAAAAACCTGAGGCAGGGGGTGGAAGGAGAGAGTCAAGCTAAAAGGAGAGAAAATCAAGAAAATTCCCACTGTACAGTCATTATCCATAATTTTCCTAGGATATCAAGTTAGCTTCCTATCTTCTCTACCTTTACAAATGCATGAAAGATAATTAACTCCATAGATTATGAGAAAATGCCCAGCTAGTCCTTGGGATAATCTAATCCAGATCACATATAATAATAAATGACAATAGAAATGTTTTTTTAGTTATTTTAGTTGTATCTGACTCTTTATGACCCCAAAGGTACTACCAAAGGTACTAGAGTGGTTTGCCATTTCCTTCTCTAATTCAAAAGCAAATTAGGGTAGCTAGGTGGTACAGTGGATAGAGCACCCGCCCTGGAGTCAGGAGTACCTGAATTCAAATTCGACCTCAGACACTTAATAATCACCCAGCTGTGTGGCCTTCGGCAAGCCAAAAACCTAAAAAAAAAAAAAAAAAAAAATTAGGTTAAGTGACTTGCCCAGGTCATACAGCCAATAATTGAGGACAGATTTGAATTCAGATCTTAACATGAAGAAGTCTCAATATATTTGCTATCTAGCTACTTTGAGGTTAAGAAATGAGGAAAAGCATGGTCAGTCAACAAACAATAAGTATCTGCTAAGAAAAAAGCATTTAATGACCCTTACTCTCAAGGAACAAGGAGGAAAAGGAAGAAGAGGAGGACAAGGGGGGGGTTAAGGAGAGATCAGACTGGTCCTACCACCTTATTCTTAGTGATTTATATTTTTTCAGGTCATTATAAATGATTGATTATTTTATAAGGCAGCTATTTGGAACAGTGGTTGGAATGATAGGCTTAGAATCAGGAAGGTCTGAATTCAAATCTTTCTTCAGATATTTACCGGCACTACGACCCTGGCTGAGTCGTTGAATGTAGCGTCTCAACCTTGGATTTTTTCATCTGTAAAATGGAGGGAGGGGGAGAATAATACATACTTCCCTGGCACTGTTATTAGAATCAAATGAGGGGACATATGGTAATGTGCTTCACAAACATTAAATGGTTACATTGATGCTAGCTATTATTATTTTTTGATCCTTACAAGATAAATTAGGCCAGCTATCATCACTTTGTTATAGATGAAAATATGAAACATTAAGTTCAGGCTATTCAAAGTTTCAATTCTCTTTCTCCCCTGTACTAGAGTGCCTCCTAACATGTATCTAATGTTGGAAGCCACAAAAGTTCTTTAACTCAACTATTTTTTTGCATATGAGGAAACCAAGGTTCACAGAGATTATGTGATTTGCCCGAGGTCACCTTAAATAAAAATGGCTCAGTGCTCTAAAGGCCTTTGCTATTTTTTTTTACACAAAGGGAAAATAAGCTAACACTGAAAAATATCTCTGAGCTTTTCTATGAAGATGAAGGGAAAGAACAGATTCCTAAGAGCTATTCTTGGAGTAGTGATCCAAGAAGAATCATTACCCTGATATACAAAAGTGTCCCTGACCTGATGCACAGACTTGAAGCCATAGAGATATATACCCTGGTGATGGTGGGACACATGCAAGAAAGACAAGGGAGGCTATTAAGCAGAGGCCTTACAAGTGGGAGTCTTATCTAGCTCAATTAATAAACATTTTCAAGTATCTACTATGCTATGTTAAGTCTTGTCACTAGCTAGTTGTCTTACGTTGAATAACTCATTTCAAGTGAACTCATTTATTAAATGACTAATATGTGTAAAAGACAATGGAGATATAACCTCAAAATTAATTATAGTGCTTGATCTCAACAAACTTACATTTACTAGGAAGACATAAATCTGTTAAAAGAAAAACAGATATAATTGGAGAGAGAGAAAACACTAGAAACAAGAGATATCCAGGCAATGTTCCCATGTAAATGAATTCAGACCTCAGTTGAGACTTAAAGGAAGTCACAAATTCTAAGAAGTGGAGATGAGGAGAGAGTATACTCCTAGGACAGCTGAGTGATACAATGGATAGAGTATGGGGCCTAGAGTCTGAAAGACTTGAGTTCAAATCCAGCTTCTGATACTTACTATCTGTGTGACCTTGGACAAATCATGTAACCATTTGCTTCAATTTTCTCAATCTGTTAAATGATCTTGAGAAGGAAATGTGGCAAAACACACTAGGATCTTTGCCAAGAAAACGCAAAAAGAGATCACAAAGAGACTTAACAACTAAACAACAAAAAAAAAAAAAATTCTGCTGGTCCAGGGGGAAAACTATGCTAAGATATGGAAGTGAAAAATGAGAAAACAAGTTCAAAGAACAACAAACAAGTCAATCTGACTTGGAACACAGAAAGTTTGAAATGGAGGAATATGCAATAAGCCTGGAAAAGCAGACCACAGTTATATGGTAAAAGGTTTTAATTTGTATTAACTTAATTTAGTAATTTGTATTCAATCCAAAGGAAATAGAGAGCCTCTGAATATTTCTTGAGCAAGGGGGTGACATAGATCTCTGCTTTAGGAAGATGATTTTAGGGCTATGTGAAAGATGCCTCGATTTCCTCCTCTCTACAGCAAAGGGTCATCCAGTACAACCCCTCCATGAAATCCCTCTTTAAAGGCCCAGACAACTGATTATCCAGCCTTGGCTTGAGGTCCTCTAGAGACATAAATTATTACCTCATGAGGCAACTCAGGACATCTCTAAATACTCAGAAGTTCTTCCTCATATTGAGTCAAAATCTGCTTGCCTGTAATTTTCACCAATTAGTATTAGTTCTGACCTACATTCAATTCAATTCAATGAGTCTTTACCATGAGTCTTTACAATGAGTCTTTTCACTGCTGTACTCTTAGTACCAGGTAATGTGGTGCAATGAATAAGGATTCTGAACAAGACCCAAGTCAATCACAGAGCATTTCAAAACCTCAATTTCTTTATCTGTAAAACAGGTAAAATAATAGCATACACCTCAATGAAAAGCTTAAATGAGACTTCATATATTAACTTCACATACATTAAAGTGCTATTTTTAGAATTTTACAAATAAATGTACACTATTGTCACCATTCTAAGGACAATTTTACCTGCGAGTGAGAGTGAGTTAAGTCTGTAGTTAGGGCTTCTTACTGCTCCTTTTTACTTTTCTGTGGTGCCCCCTCCACACTTCTCCCAGCCCCATTGGATTCCCAGATCCTCTTGTTCTTTCCCACTTTCTTCTCTCAGAAAATATATTTGCGTGTATCACTATGAATTCATTTAACACAATGTGTTCTCTCTCCCTGGGATATTCAACTTGTTAAGTGTTATCTCTAATTGTGGAATAGAAGGCTTTACCTCTCTTAAAAGAATTAGGGATAGCCATCATGGGATTAGGTGAGTATTTGGGGGGTGGGGTGGAAGGGGACTTTTCCAGGTCCTGAAGGTATCCCTTAATTCAATTTGTATTAAGTCAACTTGACTATCTGTAGATTCACAGAGTAAAACTAGGAAATCTCAGGAAAGGGGTGAAGCAGTATCTTTACATTACACTAAAATTTTCATGAAAATGCTTTAGGTAGTTGAAGAAAAGGGAGGTGTGCCTCACATCAAGTCAAATTGATTTCTAAAAAAATCTACAATTTTAAAAGAGATAAATTCTAAAATGATTATTTAAATTGTAAAATGCTTAACTACTGGGATCATTTAAACAGTGAGCTCCCTCTTGCTAATGAAATGATATAAATTGCCCCACAAATTTGCATTAAACATCTGTATGTATAAGAATATTTTTTAATCCTTGCCTATTTTTTTCTCATATGTGTGACACTTACATATTTAAATAGTAACTTCAGGAGGTGATCAAATATCCTTCCACCTCTTGACAGAGGGAATGGACTAGAGTCAGAGTGAGATACACAGAGTGAGATAAGCATGGCCAGTGTGTTAATTTGTTTTGCTGAATTATACATATTTGCTATGAGAAAACTTGTGATGGGAATGTATTAATGGTAGATAAAAATATATCTCTATATATTCATTTATATGTGTGTATATATATGCAAAAAAGTGCACCAATGAAATATTTTAAATGTACAGAAAAAATGAAAAAGTGAAGGGACACAAATAGGTTGACTCACAATTTTGTTCAATTTTATATATATATGTATATATTAATATACAACTATATAACTGAAGTTCATAATTTCTTTACAAGTCTCTTGGGCATTACATATTGAAATTTTGTGCTTATGGGTGATAAAGTTCACAATAGAAGATAAAATTAAATCTAATTTTTTTTCCAAAAGATAAAATTACAAATAACCAAATAATTCAAAATTGTTCTTCTTCCTAATATGATAATGAATGAAATGATTTCTTTGAAACATTGAT
Source organism: Macrotis lagotis (assembly GCF_037893015.1). NCBI lineage: Eukaryota > Metazoa > Chordata > Mammalia > Peramelemorphia > Peramelidae > Macrotis > Macrotis lagotis. The sequence goes on along the minus strand of NC_133658.1, from coordinate 110,907,280 downwards.
AGTCATTTCCTATTTCCTTGTTTCATTTGTTTATATATATAAAACTGATAAATTTAGCATAGTCATACCATATTGATCACTTTACATAAACTATACAAACATTTTTTAAAAAATCTTAGACTTAAAAGAAAGTATGTCAAAACAAAGAATAGCACTATTCAAGGAAGAAAAGTTTTGAAAATGAATCCTAGAATTTCAGGTTCAGAAGTAACCTCAGAGTTCAGCTAATCCAACCAATACCTAATTTACATTTTATATACTTTTAATATCAGAATAAGTCTGATTGGTTCAATTTATAAATCAAAGAGTTAGGCTAAATAAGCTAAAATTTGCTTTTTGTATGAGTCTAAATGTTGAAAATATTTTCCCCTAGATTTCAGGATAGAATAGAATCTATTTTAGAACTAATTAACACTATTAAACTTAAGATTTTCAATGACTAATTAATGATGCAAAAATTAATTCTATACAAAGACTATTTCTGTTTCACAAATTGTACAAACTTAGAGGCAACATTTGCCACATTTCCTCCTAGTGATGCCTTATTTAATATACATATTGCATTCTATACCCTAATTAGCAGTTAATCATTACGACACTTTAAGTCACTTTTTATCATGAGAGATTAAAGATGCTATTTTTTGAAACTGAATAAGACAGAAAAGGTTCTGATTAGTTTTGTGCATGCAAATCTAAAACTTTTAAATTCTTTAGCATCTTCAATTGGTCAGGATTCAGGAAATTCTAAGACTAGTCATTTATTTGCCTTCAGTAAATGTTCAATTAAAACAAATTTAGGAATAAAGTCTGAAAAAATGAAATGTTGAAGTCACTTGTTATTTCTAAGTTCTTGGTAAACTCCTATTAAAATGATGTGTCATTACCTTGTTATTTTTTAAGCATTAATAGTTGCTGTTTAGTAACCATTAGAAAAGAGAATTTCATCCTCAACTAATTTCACACATCTGCAGAAGCATTGTGAGAGAATTGTGCAGTTATTTCTTAGATGCTATTAGTGAAATTTTAAGTCCTGAGATAGCAATGTTGCAATGCACTTATGTTTAAACATAGTTAGAGACTTCCATGAAATGGTCCATTTAGCATCTTATTTTATAGAAAGGCCTGGATAAGAAAGGGGGGGCGTAAAATAAAGCTTTGACAGATGGTACTCAGCCTTTGACTCCTGCTGAGCTCAGCAGGACCTATAGTTTAGAAGGTTAGGGCTGTCAAAAGGACTCTGCCTATCAAGTGAATAACAAAGTGTAGACTGCCAGTCTATTTCCTCTACAAAACTTAGATTTTATGTGCCATTCTTAGCTGTCTTTCTGGTGATTTCATAACTTCTAAGAAGAAGAACTGGAGCTTCACATGCAAGCTTCACTATTTAAGAAACTACTTGAAAAAGGAATTTTCTGGAACTGAAGGAGGAGGTAGGCCTCAAATCTATTATTTTCTCTTTAGTTTCCCTGGTGAGGTTTCATGACTTCAAAAGGATTCCAAGTCTACAGTGGATGCTAAATGTGAATCTTAGAAAGGGAACTTTAAGAAAGACTATTACGAAACAATAAATTTTTATGAAGAACTCTGAATTTAAGGGAAACTGTTCTCAACTCTGACAAAATATTTGTACTAGAGAGGAAAATTACTTCAGACAACAATATATCCAGGGTATTGATAATATGGAAATATGCTTACCAAATATCTTTTAGCCCTCCAAACCGATATGTTCCTTTCCTCTTGTCTGTGGAGTGACCACACTCACCTGATGCTGATCAAGATAGAAATGTTCAAATAATTTGCCTTTTATAATATACACACCTACCACCTACTTTGCCCGGTAAGGTAAGTCTGATGTTTTTGCTGTTTATTCAATGATATATTTCCAGATATTTGGCTAAAGTATATTTTGCTGATGTTTTGTTAAAGTATACTTGCATAGATTAATAAATTTAGGTTTTTAAAAATTATGATGGTGTTGCCATAGGAAATATTTTGTGATATATCTGAATTGTTCATTTCATATGAATAGTTGGTAATGGTTTGACATACTTTTTTCAATTATATTGAAAGAGACTTACCTCTCAGTGCCTTTTATTTATTCTGCACAATTTCTTCAAAAACAATATAAAATCATAGCAAGGCAATTTAAGTGTTGACTGATTTGATCCTATTGTGATGTTGGTCTTTTAAATGTCATTGTAAGAATAGATTGAAAGAGTTAGAACCAACTTTACCATTTGACATTTGGCTTGTGTTGACACAAAGGGTAATATAGACCCAATCATATGCTGCTGTCTACCATTCTCACCACTTATGAAAAGGAGATCACACACACACACACACACACACACACACACACACACACACACACACACACACAATAATTTATAAAATATTTGTCTCCAGTTTTTTTTAACTTTCTAATGGTCTCAACAATATAAAAGAAACATTATTCCTAGCAATCTACTTACTCAATGCTAAAATGCTCTCAATATTTAAAGGAAAAAATAGATTTCTTGAGGCATCGATTTTTGAATGTCTACACACAATTCTACTTGCTGAGATCCTAAAGGAGAACCGGCTTCCACATGATAGACTGACAAATTGTTGGGAACTTGGGAATTCCAGCATCATTTCCACCCCTCAGCAGAAATGTCAAATGATGCTTTTTTTATATACCAAAATTTGTGCAATGTTAAACCAGGCAGTGTAACTACTTAAAATCATCAAGCTGAAATGCAAACAAGTCCTGAACCTGAAATACCTCTCTTTCCTTACCCTATCTTCCCTCATTTGTTAGAGCCTGTTTTTTAATGAAAGGAAGTTGCCTCCTCTAAGAGTTTGTCAGAATAAGGACAACCTTAAGCAAAAAGAGTTTTTATTGTCTTTGCATTTCTAAAAGGCCTCTCAGGGATCTCTTCAATTTCTATGAAGAAGAATTTCTGGAATTTTGTATTAGAAATTCATAAAATAGAATGCACTGGATATCAAGGTCATCCTTTAACAAAAAGAGTCAAATAAGACCAAGTATAGTGGCATATGCCTGTAATCCCTTCTGCTAGGGAGGCTGAGACTGGGAGACTGCTTGGACTCCAGACCTGTGAAGTTAAAGCTGATGGAGTATCTGTATTAAGTCCAGTGTCGATGTGGAGAGCCCACAGGAGGGGTGGGAGCCTGAGATGACATGGAGAGGAATAAATCAGTCCGGCACAGAAACAAATCAGATCAAAGCTTCTATGGAGATTAACAGTTGGATTGGACTGAGTGGCACTGCCCTTCCAGCCTGGGCAAGGTAGCAAGTCCTAGTCTCAAAGGAACAAAAAAAAGATTTAATAATAAAGAGACTAAAATGGATAAGCTTTTTGAGAGTCAGGAGCAGATACTTAGAATTCCCTCTTGATGAAACCTATAGACTAACCTAAAAGTTTGAGGCTTAGCACCAAAGGGATCTCAGTAAGAACCTCATGAATGTTCCATTCAGGTTATTTTATATCACTATAACTCATTGGAATCAAAAGGAAAGCCAGCTTTGAACTTTATTTCCTGAGGAGCCAAATAACCAATTACAGGGGTGGAATAGAAGAAAGGAATAGTGTTTCAAGGTCTTTCCTGGATTCTTCCACCCCATCACACTACCTAAAGGACTACCCACCTAGCAAATAAAGCAATGAAAGTGTTTGTTTGTCCCCCCCCCAAAAAAAGTGCAGGTTTCTATCCATATTGTACCAAATATTATCAATTGCTACACTTAATTGTGCCTACATAGACCTAGTTACTATATTCAAGCTCCTGTGAATAAGAAACAACTTTATTCGATGGTTTTGTATAAAGATCAAAATTTGCTTGGTATAACAACAAAATTCAATAGTTTGGTACCTTTTACATTCAATGAAATGGCATAGAGTAGCTAGCTCTGGGCCTGGAAACAGGAAGAATTGAGATCAATCCAATCTCAGATACTGATGAGCTGTGTGATCCTGAGTAAGTCCCTTCATCATGTCTGTCTCAGTTTTCTCCATTATATCATGGAGGTTATAATAGACCCAACCTCACAGGACTATTGTGGGGGTCAAATGAGATAATAATTATAAAGTTGCTTAGCACAAAAAAAAGGTGCTTAATAAATTCTTTGTCCCTCTCCCCCTTTCTGCATTAATGTTCATAAAACCATCCCAGATCCAGTTGCAACCCTGGCATGGACCTGGATGGACCTATCATGGACCTATCAATTATGTCTATCATATCCATAGTTTTTTTGTGATAGAAAGAACCAAAAGGGACCTTAAAGATCATTTCAGTCAACCTCTAAATTTTACATGAGGAAACTGATCCCAAGAAAGATTAAACAATTTATCACATAACCAGGGTCACATAACCAATAAATGGCAAAGCCAGAATCTAAGCCAGCTTACCCTGTCTTTAATTCTCCATTAAATTTAGGTTCTGAAAACTCAGACAATCATCAATCCAACTTAAGAGCAGACATCCTTTTTACAAATCTTGACAATATACTAATAACGAATACATATTCAAATAATTCTCAGAACAATCCATTTTGCAGTTTTGCTTGAGACTCTAAATAATCAATATTGTTTGATTTATCTGATGTTCAAATACCCTGCCCACTGGAGACATCAGTACTTTATTTTCAGTGATATATATATATATATATATATATATATATATATATATATACATATATATACCAACTAATATATTATAATAATACTACTAAAGTTCAACATAATCTTTAAAGTGTTTTTGAATCATTCATTCATCTGTTCAATAAGTATTTATTAATCAATTATAATGTGGGGGGAAATTGCTGTATTAGGTGATGGAAAAAATAAAAAATTAAAGCAAGACAAAAAATAACAAGTAGCAATTCATATCCAATGAGGGAGACCATAGCAAAATTCATAAACATTGGTTCTGTTGTCAAAACTAACCATGGTTACTTTCATTAAAATTAAATAAAGCATTATACTAAAGGATCCTGAAGAGATTGTCTAGACCGGAAGTTCTTGAATTTTTTTGTATCATGAAACCCTTTGGTGGTCTGATGAAACAGAATGACGCCTTCACAGAATAAAATAAACTCCTTAGAAGCACAAAGTAAATCAATTACACTGATATATAGTCATCAAACTATTTTTGAAAAGAATTTAATAGCTATTGCTGAGAATTCATGATTCTAGTCTAACCCTTCCTCTTTTATAGATGGGAAAACTGAGGGTCAATTAAATTAAATGATTTGCTAAGGATCACAGAGGTTGTCAGATTTGAAACCCAGATTCTCTAAATTGAGTGATCTTTCCATATCAACCACCTTGTATTTACTGATATACTTACATTTCCTTCTCACCTGGTAGCTAAAATCAGCCAAACAAAAATGTGATCAATGAAAAATAATCACTAACCTGGGAATTGTAACATGTGAAAGTGTGTTGAAATGGAGAGTACAAACAAGTTTTCTGTTTGTATTCATAGAGTCTTGTCCTTGACTATGAATGTCCAGATATGAAAATGAGTGTTGAAGAAGTATAGGTCTCTACTATGAGAGAAGTTTTAAAAATAATTGCCTTTATTAATCCAATATCAATTAGATGAATACTATTGTATAGAGCTTCTCTCGCACACATATTATTTCATTTGATCCTCAGATGACTCTGTGAGGTCAGTCAGGCTATCTTTGGTTTCTTCATTTATGAAATAAGAGACTGGACTTGATGACTCTTAATGTTCTTTGCAATTCTAAATTTATGATCACATGATTATTCAATGATAAGGTCTCTCCAAGTTCAAAGTCTATGAAATTATGGAATACCTACTTTGTGACTAGGGACACTGAGGTATGCAGAATTTAAGGAATTTGTCCATGGTCATTTAATTAGAACTATTTATTTAATTAGAACCTATATAATGGGTCATGACCCAATACCTCTTCAAGCAGTCTAATAGTCTTTCTACTATGTATTATCTTTTATTTATTCTTGAACAAGAATGGTTTTAATCAAGAAAAAATAGATTTTTACTTAAAACCAATACATATTATACCAAGACAATAAAATCACACAAATAACTCACTTAGAAGTCATCTTAGAGTTTTCTTTTTTAATTTTTTTTTACAAAGCAATGGGATTAAGTGGCTTGCCCACACAATCAGATAACTATTAAATGTCTGAATCTAGATTTGAAATCAGGTCCTCCTGACCCCAGGACTAGTTCTCTATCCACCTAGCTGCTCCATTACACAATTTTCAAAGATCTTCAATCACTAGAACCCTATGTTAGCTAGTGCACCTATTATATCTCCATACTACAGATGAAGAATCTGAGTGTAGAAGAGAAGACTGACTTACCAAGAGTCACATAGCTAATGAAAGGGAAAACTAGAATTCAAACTAACACCTTCTGATTACAATTCTTACACTCCTTTCCACTATTTCATCATGTTGTCTCCTGCTCTATGAATTTGCTAATTATTCTTACTGACTGTAGACATTATCAGCATATAGTCTTCAATTACTTCCTCTGATGCTACGATATGCAGCTTATCTTCCCAGTAAGTTTTCTAAATAATATGTGAATTCTGAAAACTGGGCAGAAGAGGGAGCTGTCTGTTTGGACATTTACTAACCAAAAAAGTGAATAAATTTGGAAGCAGTGGATGATTTAAATTCTTAAGTCTTAGTGTATTGACTTATTTGTTTTATGACCACATTAATGTTTTCTTGTGAATAAAAATGAGATAGAAAACTGCCTACAAAGCCATATGCTTCACAGTGAAACAATGAATGGAGAGGCAAAGGTCATAAACCATTTTAAGGAGACAAACTATAAGAATGCCCAAATTCAGTCAGCAGGCAGAGGTTGTAAACTATGGGCACATTACACATTTGCCAAAAAAAGAATTGGGGTTAAGAGAGGGTTCATGGAAGAGCTGAAATTGGATCCTAATTCCATAAACAAACCACCTTGCTTCTCATGTTACAATCCTATGGAGCACAAGGTCCTAATCATAAAAGCAAACTCTGACTTCAAAAGTGATGCTATGAACATCTGGAAGTAATATAAAGTTGTTGGGCTGCATCTTTCTGGTGAGTGATAGAGAATAAGATTTACTTAATCTATATGAGAGGAAAAAGAAATATTTTGTTCCCCAATTTGTTGTGACAACTGAAAGTTCATGAGGTTATGACCCTCTATTTGAGAAGCATCTCCTACCACCTGCAAATACCCCAGGAAAAGCAGTTGGAAACAATAAAACACGTGCTTGTTACTTGTTGCCAAGGAAACAGGGTTCACCAATAAGAGTCTTGAGTTTCATAGTGGCTTTGTCTGAGGGAGACATGTGCCAGCTGTTATAAAATAACCATTGTTACAAATCATAAGGAAATAAAAGTGAGCAGATAAGTAAACTCTAAACAAAGTTTATTTCTTATGTATTTCTACATCAAATCTCTATTCCACCTTACAAATTGCTTAACTCCATAGAATAACCTACATTCTATACAAGACAAAAAATAAAGTTTTCTAAAACCTCTGTTCTCCAAGGAAATTTGGATTTCCATTATTCTATCCATCTTAGCATTTATTAAGAATCATCACAAAGAATTGGCCTTAGGTAGAAGTGTAAAGTAAAGAATTTGTTTTCAATTCTCCCACCTTTAGTACCTCCTTTTTTCTCTTTTAGTGATCACATGTCCAGACCTTGGTGCCAAACATCCTGCCCCACCCAGACTGCTATAGCTGTTCCAGACTTCTGCCTCTGACTGTCAAAACTTACCTGTGTAATGTCCTATTCCCTCTACACTTTGATCTCTGCTAAGGGGAAATCTTATGAAATAATTTATGGTAAAAAATTAATGAGAGATATCACCATAACTTATTGCCCCTTCCACATGCCATTTTAATTGAAAAATGTTTTTCAGTGCCTTGAGTCAAACAAAAATGGAAAATGAGTTACATTTTCAGATATATATATATATATTAATCAGTTAGTTTCCTCTTATATCTAATGATTCAATTCAATAAACAATTACTAAGCATCTACTATATGCAAAGTATTGAGTGAGGAGGTAGAGATATAAAGGCAATACCAGAATAGACCCCACTCTCATGGAGCTTAAAGTCTATTAGATTTGCTCTAAGGTCCTTCCAAGTTCTAAAAGTCTATCTTGTGACCCTGCCTACATGAGATCTTTTAATATTTCCCCAGTTACTAGTGTTCTTCCTCTCCAAGAAAAAAAAGACTTTACATTTTGTGTTTACACACACATATTTACATAGTATATGTCTATATAGATATATACACTTACTATTTGCTCTTGCTCTCACTCCATAAATATATATGATATCTGTGTTGTATAAGTGTATGTACTCATTTGTGTGTGAGTATGCGTGTGTGTGTGTGTGTGTGTGTGTGTGAGAGAGAGAGAGAGAGAGAGAGAGAGAGAGAGAGAGAGAGCTTGAGATAAGATACTGGAAAATTTCTGGCACATAGTAAACCAATGCATAAAAATTCTGTTGTTGATTAATGTTTGGCAGCTAGACAATGGAAAAAATATTTGGGGGCAGGACAATGCGTTTCAAATGACACTAATCTGGTCTATATTCACAGAAGGATGGCCTTGCTTTCAAGTCTGTCATCTCTTCTTCTACTTGTCATATTTGTCTGCCTATATCTTATCTCTATAAACCATTTAATCTCAAATAAACAAGAAAGGGTTGTTGTGAGAAATAATGGATAACATTTAATGTAATAACAAGATACTACTATATGTTCTGCTATACACACAGATAATTTGTCATTATTCCTTCTAATTTTTACAGACTATTACATTCAATTCATCAACAAGCATCCATAATTTCTAAATTAAACCAATCAATACTTTGTATCTTAAAACAGATCAGTATAGACTAAAGTATACTGAACCTAGAATCAAAAGAACTGGACCCTAGTCTAGCTCTGCAATTAAGAGGCTGTCTGAACACAGGCAAAAATTTTGTTTCTTCATCTATAAAATAATGTTTTTGAACTAGATGATCTGTAAAGCCTCTTTCCAACTAAAAATGACATTGATTCCAATGGTTTTTTCCTAGACTTATTATGTCATACTAAACCCAAGCTCCGCATCTCCCACCAGCATACATAGGAAGGAGGAAAGAGGAATAATAGCCTTCCCTCAGAGGCAGGTTAAATGATGATGATACTCCATACTATTGCAATCTATATCACAGCAGTTAAAGAGAGGTATGGGATGGAGCAGGATGAAAAAAATGTTAACAGGAACATAAAAATACCTATTTTTACCATCCATACACTCAATACTCCTCTATGAAACATGGCTTACTAGATCCTCTCCCATCAGGATGTGAAGTACTTAAACATGGACCCCCCCTTCATTTTTTTAAAAATTGTCTTCACTTTTTTTATGTGACTAGATGACAAGGAATGAAACAAACCTCTTCTTGCTTCATGCCTAGGAAGCTATACTAATCTTTTGGGACATTGGATGGGAAAGAATGTAGTACATGACGTTTTTTAAAAGAATTCATTTCTTTCTAGATAATTTGTTATAATATAGCTCCCTATTAAGAAAAATAGTCAAAATGATGGAACATTTTTCTCTTTGTACCCAGATGTTTCCTATCTTCTTAGGCTGCAACTATTTCAACACATTCTTTCAGCCCAACTGACATCAAGTCAGGTCCAGCTGGTGTATCTTCTAGGTTCATATGAAAGGGTTTAATGTTACAGGGGATATTATAGCTCATATAAGAGGATCCCAAATTTTCTTGACAGGTTTCTCAGTTATCTTGAGGCTGAAGATTTTGTGAGGTAGATAAATACACAGCAGTGATAATGTTGACCAGGATCCTAAATACAGTCATATTTTGTTATAACTTAAATTTGTATATACATTCAAATGTAACAGAGGTCAAATTTTCTTCCTGAAATCTCAGAAGCCTGATATACATGATTAACATTTTAAGTAGGGGGTAGAACTATTCCAGAATGAATGTTTTAAGATTCACTATCAATTACTTTTTCATGATTAAACTTCATGCTGTGATAGCAATAGGATGGATGATATCGGCTATTAGGTCATTTTGATCATGTGTGACTCTTTGTGACCCCATTTGAGCTTTTCTTGGCATAGATACTACAGTGGTTTGCCATTTCCTTCTCTAGCCTATTTTACAGATGAGGAAATTGATGCAGATAGGATTAAATAATTTGCCCAGGGTCACACAGCTAGTGTCTGAGACCAGATTTGAACTCAAGAAGATGAATATTCTAAACACTCTATCTGTTGCACCACCTAGCTACCCTAATGTATGATGTAACTTTACATTTTTCTTCTTTTTTCATATTGAGGAGTCTGAAACCAAGCATGTCCCCTGAAAGCAATAGGCTTCAAGTTCACTTAGAATGAAAAACACATATTTGGTTTCTCTTTCAATGGAAAACACTTATTTGTACAAGCTCCCATGCAATAGCTTGTCAAATCAGCATTGTCATATATGCCAAGTGTCCATTGTAGAACATTCTACTCTGGAAATAAAAAACAGGGAGTAAATTCAGCAGGTATAATTCAAATGATTTTCTTGGCTCTAAACTGGATCTGACCACAGTTTTCATCATCGTTTACCCCTTCAGCATGGCATGGTGGAATGGACTTACTATACCGCATGATCTCATTTGCTTCTCACAGTTATAAGATATAAATAGGTATATGAGCACTCTGAAGCTCAGAGAGGTTAAGGATCACACTGTACAAGGACACAAATGAGATCTGGGATATAATTTTCTGACCCAAAGTTCAGCACTCTTTCTATCATGCCATGGGCATGGGATGATTAATATATTTCATGGAACAATTATCAAACAAAAAAACTACCTCTTCCTGCCTATCCCTCCTATGTTTGTTTTGTTTTGTTTTCAACCATATTATAAAGGAAAAAAAGACGTCTGGTTTTCCAACTTCAGATGTCTAACCTCTTGCATATATTTCTCAAAAAAATAGAATGAGAACTTTGGAATATTTCATCTGGTTTTCTGGTAATAAAAAGGGCCCCAACATATTTTTCTAAGTAAGATCATTGTATTTTTCTGAAAGATACCCCCCTTTCCTTTATTTTCATTAAAAATATGGGAACAGAAGCAGTGAAATTCTTTTTTATTTGTTCTCCTATCTGCAAACCAGCTAAAGTGATGGCAAAACTCACCCACAGCCTTGGATATACAAGTTCTATTTGATGGGCAGAAGATTAGCAAAAAGTGCTATAAAATTAGGGTACTTCTCCCCATCTAATTCCCAACCTGAATGTGAGTTGCAGACTGGGAAATCTCTGCAGGCAAATGTGGTGTCACTATAGTTATCACACAATTACCAGTAGAGATTCTGCAATCTGACATCATACATCAGATCTCTGCTTCCTCAACTGGTTCTATGTGTTTCTTCTCCTCTGCTTAGAATAAAGTAGAATTAACCAAATTGTCAAATCATAGCTAACTGTGGTGTCCAAATCAGATCAATGTATCTTGTCTCCTGGCTTATGGAATAAGAGGGTTTTAAATTAGACCTAGCTAAACATGGCAAAAAAAAGTTTGAATACTACATTTGGAGAATTTCTGGTGATCATAAGACTACAGATCTAGAAGACATCTTAGAGACCATTCTAATCTAACTCTATTGTATAAACTGAGGACCAAGGAAAATAGGTGACTTACCCAAGATCCCAGGTATAGAAAGAACAAGAAATGGAACATGAATCCAATTCTTCTGCTTCTACAGTGAATCTTCTTTCCATTATATCACAAATAAGCAACAAGAATATGAGCATTGAAGAATAAGTATTCTCTTAAGAAAGTCTTCTAACCTCTAGGAAAGAGCTTTTAACAAGAGAAGGACCTCATGAAGCAATTCTAAATGGAAAAAATGTCTTAAAATTTTATAATACCAATGAACTTTGGATCTTAGAGTTGAGAGCAAGCTCAGAGAACATCCAGTCCATCCAACTCTTTTTTTGTCCTATAATAACATTAGAAAATGGTCATCCAGATCAGAAGTGACAAATACATGCAGCCTGCAGCCCTTCCAAGCACATAGGAGCCAGATTAAAATGCAATTGAGAAATATTCAATAAAGTAAATAAAAATACCATAAAAATTACATGACATTTTTTAATAAGCCAATATGCAACTCACAGGAATGCTTTTATGCATGGATCAGTGGCTCCTGTTTCTATTTGAATTTGACACCACAAATGCAGATTACTCTTTAAGACATTTAGTGATGAAACTGAACTACTATCCCACTCTATCCTGGGACAGCACTAATTTTTCAGAACTTTTTTCTCTCATGAAACCTTTAATTTGTACTCATTATTCTTTGTTCTGTCCTCTGAGCCCAAACAGGGAAGTATTATCTTACTTTTACCCAACAACCTTTCAGAGACTTAAGAGACCATTATCATATTCTTCATTGGCCCACCATTTGTTTCTATAGGCTAGCCATCCCAGATTCCTTAAGCTCTTACCCATAATTGGTCATAATATACCAGATATGTCCTGACCACAGAAGAGTAGCAAGAACTTCTATCTTTCCTCCTCTGGTGACACTTGTTCTACAATTTGAACATTTCCTAAAATCAAATGAGTTTGGTTTTTTTTTAACTCATATGTTACATCCTTGACTCTGGAAATGATTGTGATGGAGAAACAAAAGGCATCCATTAAAAAACAAATTAAAGCCTGGGGTGGGAGTGGGAAAGGAGTGGTGAAGGGAAAATCAATTAAGTTTTGTAATACAGGAGAAAGGTGAAGAGGATCTAAACTAGAGTGAGGAAAGTAAGGGGCAGATGTAATAAACATTTCAGAGGTTAAAAAAAGTTTGGGAGGATTAAAGGAATACTGACATCATGTCAGTAATGAGCAATAATTTTTGTTGGAATTTATTGCTACATTCTCCACACACTTTATAAAGTTGTTCCTAAGGGCATAAAACATGCATCTAAACTATAAGCAAATGTCTTTTAGCTAATGATATCATTTTTATTTAACTTTTGGGGATTAATATGGAATATCTCTACAGATTTTCTTTTCAAAATAAAATAGATTACTTCATAAAATTTTCCCTTTTCAATATTTCAAAAGGTTGACAATTTCCTTCATATGGATATTCCTTTAAATCAAAACAAATCACAGACATTTGTATAGTTCTTTGAGATTTACAGTACACTTTACATACATTATCTCATTTGATCCTAAAAATCCCATAAAGTAAGCACTACTAGTATCAATATTCCTCATTTTATAGAAGAGGAAATTGAGACCTAGAGAAAGAATTAGTAATTTTCCCATGGTCACATATCTATTGTTTCAGAGGTATAACTTGAACCCCGTGATTTTAAATTCACCATTCTTACTATACCTATACCACTTAATATAGAGGTCTTCAGGAAGTGATGTGACCAGAAAAAAGGGGGGGAAAAAATTCTCCACCTTGATAATGTAACTTCCTAGTTATAAGCCCTCCATATGAAGTTTTGCCGATCCTTGGACAAGACACACACACACACACACACACACACTCCATTACTAGAACTACAATCAAAGCCTTTCTAATTTGTTGGAATCTGACAGACTTTTCATTAAATTGTAAGGAAATGTAGTCTACTGTCTTCAAGAATTGAGGGTCTCTTCCAAAAAATCTTGCGAATATTTTAGTTGAAGGGTTTTTTCTATGTTTTCTATATAACTGATATATAATTTTTCCTTTTAAAATAGATTTAAAAGCTATATTTAAATACTAAATGATGTAATTTTTTCTTTTACTGAGTAACAAATCATATATATGTATATACATGTGTGCATATGTGTGTGTATACAGAGAGAGAGTGTTTCTTTGATACATATTTATATGTGAGTTACACAATACAAAAATGCAAAATTCCATTCAATTTAATTCAACAAATTTAATTCGTTAGAGGCTAGGGATGCAAAAAAAACAATTCTCCAAAATTCTTATATCTTTTTTTCATATATACCAACATGTATATTGCTGCCCTCCCTCACTAAGTAGAAAACTCCCTAATATTAGAAATGATTTTACTTTCTTTTTGTATTCCCAGCACTTAGGACAGTGATTACAACACAGTCACTCTTTAATTAATGTTTACTGAAAAATTTCGATGCTATTAAAGTATGAGACAAAGTCAGAAGTAGATCTGTACTTGGGGACCTTAGGAGAAAGGGAAAAGTTTGGAATGTGACTGTGGGAAATATGATAGAAAATCAATGAGATGAATAAAAGCTTTATCGTGTACCAGTGAGGGTCCAGTTCAACTTATATTGCATTAATTTGTAATGAGCCCACTCCAAACATTTCTTCAATTTTTTCCAGAAATCTTTAACAGTAGTAGGATGTAAGAAGGGGGAATATATAAGAGTTACTCAGGGCTATGGGATTAAGAAGGCAAGAACAGAAGAAATTCAAGGGAATCAAGGGTTTCAAGTGAAAATTTCAAGGCTGCCTGCCAATTAAGGAATGGCTGAACCAGTTATGATATATGATCATGATGGAAAACCACTGTTATTAAAAATAATGAACTCAATAATTTTAGAACAACCTGGCTAGAAAGGTGTCTCTAAATGTAGTGGTGGGTTTCCTGACATTGGAGATCTAGGTGACCAATTATCAGATATGTTCTAGCAGGTATTTATGTATAGGTATTACATTGACTAAATCATCCCTGAAGTTCCTTATAATTCTGATTTTTGTGTCTATACAGTGGCCCTTGGATATCAAAAATCTGCTATTTGTCACATCTGTTTATCCAGAACTTCTAATAGGACATTCTTAAACTATTTTTGTGTTCATTCTGGATAAACTCACTTTAATTGTTTCTGACCTATATAAGTTTCTCATGATGTAAGGAAATTAATTCAACTGGAAAAAATGCAGCCTCATTCAAAAAATTAAATTAAAAACACAAAAAGACAACTCCTTTTGATTACTTAAGGTGGATCTGGATTATATAAAATAAAAATAAATTTGATGACACAGATACATGTGTAATCTTGGAGAAATCATATCTTCCTGGGCCTCCACCAATAAAATGAGGGTGTTGGATGAGATGACCTCTTTGATCTCTTCCAACTCTAGATATAAGATCTTGGGATCCAACAGTCATCTTCCTACCAATTCATGTTCATGACCATTTCTCCCTTGTACAGACTATTCCTTTCTCATTAATACCATCTGTCCAAGAAACTTTGTTGTTCAGTCATTTCAATTGTGTTCAACTCTTTGTGATCCCATTTAGGGTTTTCTTGGCATTTCCTTTTCAGTTCATTTTAGAGATGAGGAAACTGAGGCACACAAGGTTAAATGATTTGCCCAGGGTCACACAGAGAGTAAGCGTCTTTGAAATCAGGAAGATGAGTCTTCTTGACTCCAGGCCCAGTCCTCCATCTACTATGTCACCTAGTTGCCTTGGATCAATCTTAACCTCTCCTTTTTGAGTTGTGATTGCTCCAGAAGAGAAACTAAGGGGAAGCTAGGTGGTGCAGTGGATAAAGTACCTGCCTTGGTGTCAGGAGCACCTGGGTTCAAATTCGGCCTCAGACATTTAATAATTACCTAGCTGTGTGGCCTTGGGAAAGCCACTTAACCCCATCTGCCTTGCAAAAAAAAAAAAAAAAGAAGAGAAACTAAATATGTACATGTTAAAAAGAAAACTATCTAACAGTGCCTAAATTATATATCTAATGTGGCAAATCTGAAACAAATGTAGAGCATGAAAATGAAATGAAGAATTTGAGTATATTAGTAAAGAAAGGGGGAGGAAAATCATAGAATCAGAGGATAGGATCTCAGATCCTATCAGAATGGATGTCCAAGGCTGCCTGGTTCAAAAATCCCTAAGCAAAATACCAAACAAGTACACATCTAGACTTGGTTTGAAATCTTCCTTAGATGGGATAGAGGGCTTGGCATGAATGAGGAGTGGGGGTGGGGTGGAGGAAAGCATAATAAATTCCTCAGTCTAAATTCACCTCTTTGAGCTTCCACACACTTATGACTAAAATATAAGGTTACAACAAGCTATTAAAAAGCATTTACTTAATCAATTCCTACTTCTACATATGCCATCTACCATAAATTAACAAACACTCTATTATCCACTTTTACAAATATCATCTCACTTGTTCTTCACAATAATTTTGAGAGGTAAATGCAATACTGTCCCCATTTTACAGGTGAAGAAACTGGGAAAATAGCATTTACATGACTCATACATGGTCACAACCATCGTTAAGTATCTGAGATCTTGGGAGCTAAATAGTACAGTAGATAGAGTACTGGACCTGAAATTAGGAAGACTCATCTTTCTGACTTCAAACCTGATCTCAGACACTTATTAACTATTTGACCCTGGCTAAGTCACTTAACCCTGTTTGCCTCAATTTTTTCTCTGTGAAATGAACTGGAGAAAGAAATGGCAAATTACTTTAATATCTTTGCCAAAACAACCCAAATGGGATCAGAAAGAATCAGACTGAGAATGACTGAGAAACAACAACACAGTCACTTCACCCTGTTCGCCTCAGTCTCCTTATCCATAAAATGAGCTGGTGAAGGAAATGACAAACATTCCAGCACTTTTGCCAAGAAAATCCAAATGGAGTCACAAAGAATTAGACATGACTGAAAACAAAGTAACAACAATCTAAGGTCAGACTTGAACTCGGATCTCCCTAATTTCAGATCCAGAGCTCTAATCACTCTAGCTGCCAATTATTCACTAAACATACATTTATTAAGGCATTATATATGGCATACACTTTTCCAACATTAAAAGCAAGCTCTAAGTACTTGAATCAAATGTATGACTTACAATTTTAAGGTGCATAGATAACATATATTCAAATACACACACACACACATATTTCACAAAATATAGTGAAGTAGTACAACAAAATGAATACGAGATCTGGAATCAGAGAATGTGGGGTTGAATGTCAACTCTACCAATAACTTTGAACAAGTCACTCCACCTAACTGTGCCTTGGGTGGGAGCTGCACTAAAGAACCTCTGAGCTTTCTCCTAAATCTAAATGTATGATCCTAATGTGAGTCAAAGGTGATAACAATGAAGTGGGTCCCTGAGTAGCAACAATCATATTGAGGAATTATTCTGTTTATAATGTAATCCTATAATCTATATAATAACTAATTTGGTCATATGTATTTGAATTATAATGCCAAAATTAATGTTTTGAATTCATGGACCAAATGCCAACACTTAGTAAATCATTTGGCTCTCCCATCCATTCTCCAACATTTAGCAGCAAATGCTCTCTAAATAAATAGCTGTTGCACCTATAACATTTAAAAAATGAATAAGAATTACAGGGAGCTTCCTTGGAAGGTGCTTCCAGATTTAGGAATTTCCTCCTCTGGGTCTGTATACTTTCTGCTCTTCATACAGTATCTGTATGAAGGTCCACGAACATTCTCAACAGCAATATAATTTCAAGCTCTTGCAAAGGAAGAGCTCCCTTTCTAACATTGATCCTTATCAATAAGTCCTTCTCCTCTTCCTTTCATGTGTTCTTAAAGACTGAAACTCACTAAGAGGCCAAACTCTTGTTGTGGTTGAGTCCATAGAGGACAGTGTTTCCTGAGTTTGGATTGGTCAGCTTCTGGACATTTGTTCTCGAATACCTCTTTTCTTGAGACTAGTCTTAGAAGAAATTCACCCTTGGAGCATATTCAGGATCCTCAGAAGCAAATTGAGACTACATGTGAGAAAAGAAAAAAAATACTTCATAATAACTCCAAAAATACTTCCTAATAACTATCCAACTATCCTAATAACTATCCAAAAGTAGGATAGGGTGGAAATCTTCAAATATAGTAGGCATGCTAACTTTAGGATAAGTTGTAGAAATAACACTTTGTGAGGCAAGTATAGGCTAGACTAAATGACTGCTGAGGTCCCTTCCAGTTCTGAAATTTGGTGACTGTAAATAAAATTAGTTATTTAATTTTGTTCGCCGCTCATCTTGCAGTTATTTGTTGGCCTGCCATAATGACTCACAATGATCTGCATAGCAAAAGACAAACTAAAATTAATAATTACCAAAGTAATTATTCATATCTACATATTCTATTGTCATCTAAAACTTATTTTAACTGAGTTCTCTTTATTTGATCAAATTACTATTAGTATAACTCTTAAATTCCAAACTACATATGAACTTTGTCTATCTTTTCTTTCTTAGTTAAGTTTTTCCAAATTCCAAATGAATTACCAACAAGTCTAATTAATGAATTAGTTAACAGCAGCATCCTGCTACAAGAGATTGAATTCTCAAGTGAAAATATTGTTAATATATTTGTTATTTCAGTTCTGTCCAAACTCTTCATGACCCTCTTCAGGGTTTTCTTGGCAAAGTCACTGGAGATTTTTGCTATTTTCTTTCCTAGCTCATTTTTCAGATGAGGAAACTAAAAGAAAGAGGGTTAAGGTGATTTGAACAGGGTCACACAGCTAGTAAATGTCTGAGGCCAGATCTGAAGTCCGGAAGATAAGCCTTCCTGACTCCAAGGTCAGCACTCTATCCACTGGGCCCCTTACCTGGCCCATTAATATATTATTAAGTATCTTGAAGGATGAGAAATAACAAAAGGCTATTTTCTTCATGTGACTTTAATTCTGCTCTTCATCTTCTGAGCAAGTACAATCAACATTGCCCTCCAAACCCCAAAACATACCTTGTCTGCTCTTATTTATTCCCCATGTTGTCCTCATCCTACTCCTCTGAAACCCAAAGTAATTAATAGTTGGGGTGGGGGTGAGTGGTGGGGAGGCAAGCAATGACGGTGGGAATCATTCCAAGTCAATTTTCATTTTCCTCAATTTAAGCCCTGACTCTGTATGTGTGGTGGGGGTGGGGGGGAATGTGGGGAAAGGGAGAAGAAGAGGCGTGCTTATCGTACACATAAAAATTTTCCCCCTCAAGACCTAAACAAAGACCTAAAGGGACTGAAAGTCATATATCTTTGCACAAGTCAATACTTCAGAAGGATCAGAAACAACTTTAATTAACTTTGATCATATGAAAAAGGGTGAGTCAACCCCATGACCATTACCTTCAAATATCTGCTAAGCATTTTGAGATACTGTAACTACATTAAATGCTATATTTTCTTTAAAAGTCCTGGTCAAAGCTGACCTCATATACATTTTTTTTTGAGAAATTGTCTTTTTTTTCCCTCTGTTTGTAGTAGCCTGAGGAGATTCTTGGGGTAAATTCAGGTAGAATATTTTCTCTTTTCTGCAGGGACTTTCTTCAACACATTCAGGCTTGAATAGCCTATTTTTTTTTTGTGGAACTATTATAATTTTTTAGTACTTTATCCCATTTTCCCCTAAAATTTCTCCTTCAATAAAATATTTGTTTTTCTCATTTTACAAATCATCTAGCCTGACCACATCTGTCCCTTAAATTTTCATGTAATTAGGTCACAAAATATAGAACAGACTGATTAAATAAATACCTTAATTCCTTAATAAACAAAATTTCCTATAGATCATAAGTACACAAGCTATTAGTATCAGTAGATTAGGACAGATTACATAGATTTATGGTCTTCCTTCCTCTAACTTCCAGATCTCCCTTTCTTCTTCTGGACTTGGGAAGAAATTATCCCAAAGAGTTTATTTTAACGGGTAACATTCCATCAGACTCATTTCTCTTTTTATTAAGTGTTTTTTCCTTAATCTTCACCTACAAAAGGTTGAGCAGTTTCTCTGCCCTATCCTCTGTCACATTTTTTATTATACACAGAAAAACAATTGTTGGCTGCTTCTAGCCCCACTGAAGCTTTCAAGTTGTACCCTATAAATGGTTAGCAGTTAATTCTTTCTTTTAAATTCTCTTCAGCCACAGCACAAAAGAAGTGATTATGAATCTACCAAATAGCCACTTCCTCTTTATTATTACCCTATAAACTGGTCCACCCACCAACTATATTTCTCTGTCCCATTGCCCTCAAGAGCTAACAGTTGTGTCTTTGATAATGGCACTTTTAAAAAAGCAAAAAAAAAAAATGTTGATCCTGAACTTTTTTCCCTTAGTCCAGCATTTCTGTCATGAGGGGCATTTCCTTTTAGTCTCTCAAAGTCCTAATATATTTTAATGTTCTTTCTGATGGTATGTAACATCCACTAAAATCCTGTTCCTGTATCTTAAACACACACACACACACACACACACACACACACCCCTCTAGTTAAGTCTGCACCAATGAAGGACAATGTCTGGAAAAAAGCAGAGAAAGCTTCAAACATTGATCCACGGTGAGTTAATGTCTATCATTTAAGCAGCAGCCTAGGGGTGACTCATAGGAAGGTTGGCTATGAGAAGTTGAATTATTTTGACTGGAACGATTCATGAAAACCATCTACTAGGTAGCAGAGGAGTTACAATCTCATCTGGAGAAGAGTGTAGCCACACTGATGAAATTATCTATCTTTAAGTATTCAGATACAATAGAATCTGTGTATATGTTTTATTCATGGAACATTTTTGTCCTTCAGTAGAAGCTATAGACAGTTAAGGTAGAGCTGTGGAAGTTGTAGCCAGTGGAGGCAGGGCTGTAGAAGCTTTAGACAATGGAGACAAGGCTGTGAAAGCTGTAGATGATGGAGACAGGGCTGTAGAGACTATAGCCAGTGGAGGCAAAGTTGTAGAAGCTTTAGACAGTGGAGACAAGACTGCAGTAGCTATTAAGCAGTGGAACAAAGCTGCATTAGCAACTGTTATGGATGTTGGGGGAAAGGGAGAAAATTTCAAGTTCTACTTAAGGGGAAGTATCTATCTATCTATCAATTAGTATTTATTGAATGCTTATTATGTACTTCACATGTGTTAAGTATTCAGTGGAACAAAGAAGTACAAAATATGGTCTTTGCCTTTAAGAAATTTAAAATCCAATATATCAAGCTGCACAACATTTTGTTTTTTGTTTTGGGGGGTGGGTTTAGGATTTTTTGCAAGGCAAAAGGGGTTAAATGGCTTGCCCAAGGCACACAGCTAGATAATTATTAAGTGTCTGAGGTCGGATTTGAACTCAGGTACTCCTGATTCCAGGGCTGGTGCTCTATCCACTGTGCCACCTAGCTGCCCCAATTACATAATTTTCTAAATAATAATGATTGCAACCAAGCCTCCTAATTTTCAGGTTGTTCCTTATTTAAAGATTTCTATCTTTTCATACTTTCTACTCAGACTACTTGATTACCCTTAAAGAAGTCATTCATCTGCCCAGTTCCAGGTGTGAAGAATGCATTCTCCCCTCACATTGGCTTACAGGTTGGGAATGACTCTTTACAACAGTTTTGTAGATAGACTCTTAAAATGAGGCAACATCCTTCAAATCAACAATATTTCTGATCTTCTAACTATATTGGCTACTTGTTCAGGTCCCAGTATGTCTCCAACCTCTTAGAAATATGAATACATGTATAGACTAGATACCAATCAACAAAAGTTCCTGCTTTGACCTTATATAGCATCCACTTTTATTTACAGTGTAACTCAACACCCTTCTTAGGAGGCCTTATATTTTGACACCATTCTCTATGCATCCATCTCTCTATTAGTAATCATTTCTAATCCTTTTGCTCCTCTGTCTGACCTCTCCTTCCCACAAAAATCCAGAAAGTATGTATTTCATAAACAAACAGATCCATTGACAAAGATAGATGCTTTGGGTGCAGCTTTACCAAAATTCTCGTTCAAACTGGTATTTAACAAAATTCCAGCCAAAATTCTCATTTGTAGCTTCAGCCAAAAATTTCATTGAAACCAATTTCAGGCCAAATATTTCCCAAATGCCTTCAAGACTCCAAAAATACATACTAAATAATGCCTTGCTCTGTTATCTTTCAAACCCTTCAAAAAATGGAGACAATTTCATAAGCTACATGAAAAAGGCCTATAAAGATAGTAGCCTTCAGAGAGGTGTTATAAGAAAAAAGAAACAATATCAGTTAGGAGTAGAGGTGCTAAATTCAGTCTTGAAGACTCTGATTCTCATAAACATCTTGAAAAGAATTTTGGATCCAGCTGATTGAATCTTATAGGCTCTTTGCTATACTAGAACTTTTAGTGACTGAGATCAGTTTTCATAGAGTTGGTATATTGATGCTAAATAAGCAAAAGGGACAAAAAGACTGGAGTGGAGGCAAGCAGCAAAGTTCATGGGGTTCTCAAGGGTTTTATAAATTCGAGTTTTTTTTATCAAATTCTTAATTTCAAATTAAAAGGGATTCATATTCACTAGGAATAACAAAATTATAGAAACTCTATTAGTATTGGACAATGTCAGACTGAGTTTCACATTAATGTAGAAATGAAATACCATAGGATTATGATTATATTTAGTACCCACTCATTCTAAAGATGAATGATCCCTTATACCTATGGTATAATTGAGAAACCCTCTTAAATGAATCATTCTCATTCCTATAGCTATAAACAAAGAGAGCCTAAGCAAAGTACAAGGAGAGGTATGGGAAAATTGATAATAAAGAGAGAAAGGAGAAGTGAAAACAAAACAAAATAAGCCTGGATTTTGGAAGAAAATGGCAAAAATCCAACTGGAAAGAAAATATGGAAATGTGCAAATATTCAAATGAATCAGTGATATAATCAATGATTAAATTCCCTTCCTGGGCCATGTAAAAAAACATTCAAATATGCTCATTCTCTGGTACTTTTTCTATCCCTGTACTCTCAAAATTACACTTCAAAGAGACCACTAGAGGCCCTCAACTCTTTCTGTTGGTGTTGAGAAGGCACCAATAGAACACTCTGGTTATCAATCTATAACTCCTTTTCCATTCCACTTAATAGAACATCTTTTCTTCTTCTTATACAATTCCTTATTTCTTTTATTTCTATTCTTTGTTAGCTTTCTCCATGGGCCATATGTTGTAAACAGCTCATATTTATTACATGAGTTTTCATGCTCTGTGCATGTTATCTGTTTTCATTTCTTCATGGGCTGTTGTATTCCCTATTTCACTGTCATACAACAACTCTAATAGAATATTGCTACTTTTTAAAGAATCTTTTCTTTTCCAGGAAACTTGGGGGAGGGGCAATAAAAGGCTTTTACTTTCCTGAAGCAATCCAGCTCTTTTGGCTACTATTGTTCAAAATCAAGCCCAACTTGATGTGCATCTATATTGAATAACCTAGATATATGTACTTATGGAAAAATTAAATAACTGTAGTAATCTGGGCAATATATACTTCATCCATTTGGTCCTTCCTGTGTGAAAAGTCAGATAAATTCTTTAAAATAATTATAGATCTCTCAGGAGATTGCAAAATTCCAAGACTTGATGCAGCAAGCATAATATTATTTGCAAATAAGAGTATATGGAAGATCTCCACGGCAATAAGGAACCTCTCTTCAACTTGAACTTTATGCTAAATCTCCATTGCAAAGTTGGACATTGTTGGCACCCTATTTTATGGCTCCCCTTATATATTTAATAAGAGAGTTATCGAATAGGGATGCTACTGGGTTTTTTAATACCTTTTCTCTTTCATAAAAATTTTGTACAAATAATAGAATACACATCTAGGTTGAGAGCAACTGATGTTCCCTGCTACCTTTTTAAATTATTAATAAGATCCAAGTTTTTCTCCATACCTTTGTTATCTTTCCATCCTTCAGACACCTTATGTGTGAGACCTCCTCACTACCCTCACAACTGTTGCCTCTAGGATGACTCTCCTCTATATACATCTGCTCTAATCAGCTGCTTTCCTCATATTTGTTCTTCTGTAGTGTCCTATTATGGTTCTATTATAATTTTATAGTATTATAATTCTATTATATTCTCCATAGTATCATTTGTGTTTCCCTAATTAAGCATATCTGAGAATGTGAGGTTGCTAAAAATCTGAAGATTAAAAAGTTAGAAAAAAAGAATAAAGAAATGAGAAAATGGGAAATATGGAACATATAAAGCTAAGTCACATCTACACTAAATTCTAAATAGTCATAAAATAAATATATTATCTGAAATGTTGTTCTTCATCTAAATGCTGAATTAGACAGTAGTCATAGTTCTACCTTTAAATAAAGTATCATAAACTTCTGAAAATGATCACATCAGCATTTGTATCCATACATTTAACAGTATCTCCATGTTACATCAAATAAAAAAAATCTAAAAAAGTTTATTCTAAAAATACTGGACTCATTAAAACTAAGGTGACAGTAGCATATCTTTCGAACCCTTAAGGAAGTATAAGTAATGAAACCCTACTCAAGCTCACTGCTCCTAGAAGCATCACAACTAAAAGAAAATCTCCCCTCCTTTAGTGTCTCCTAACACAAGTTTAGCATAAGTCCAGGCCACAACCTAAGATCATAAAAATTTTTGCATCTCATTCTTTTATTTTTTTAGTCTATATCGATTTATCTGCCTTATGATGTTCCTCATAATTATTATTACTTTTTATGTTTACTAAGATGGTTACTAGCCAAGTCACCAAGCATTTATAATGAAATTTTTTAGTTTTTCAAAGCCTTCTCCCACATATAATCTCCTTGGATTCCCACAACAGCCCTATGAGGTAGGTAGACAGGCTGGTTTTAGAGTCTAGAATCTCAATCTAATGTCTTTGTTTCCACTGCAAGTGTTGACTCACATACGGTCCTGTGTCCTGGGAAACATGGCCCACCTACAACTTAGGTATTGCAGGATCTTTGAAGGCACAGTCTTTCCAAATGCAGTTATATTATGTCATTGGTATATTTCAATTTATGTTCTGCTTTTACTGGCAAGGTTTTCTAGAAATGAGTGAGAAGAAAAGCTATTTCTTTTCCACAACTTTCTTAAGTTTATTTTTCACTGTTCAATCCCTTAGAAGAGAAAAAGGCAAACAAAATCAAGGATAGGAAAAAGAAACATGATCATATGCTTGAAAATACTCAGTTGTCCTGGTTTAGGGCAAGGCACAGCTTTGGGGAAGAGACTCTTCTTGTTCTGGACATAGTAAAATAGCTGTATTTCCTTTTTGTTTTCTAAACATTTATTCTCCAGAAAGAGCATCCAAACATTTTTATAGTAATCTTCAATGATTAAACTTTTAAACTTTATAATATTTATCTTAATTGTGATACTTATAAGATTAAGTATTTTCTTGGTAGATAATATATTGATATTTGCTTAGGTCACATTACATGTATTGTATCATATTAAGTTTTTAGGCACTATATTTTAGAACTATGAGTGCTTAGCTTAGAATAGAGAAGATTTGTGAGGCACATGATAGTTTTATTCAAGAATCTGATGGACTGTTAAAAAGAAAGATGAAATTTTCTGATTAGTCTCAGAAGACTGAGGTTTCAACAGGAGGTGAAAGTTGCAGATATACATTACACTCAATAGATTTCCCAACAGTTAGAGCTACAGAAGACTGAAATGAGTTGTCTCAGGAAGTTATAAGTTTCTCCACATTGGAGGTCTCCAAGCCAAAATGAGCTGACCAGTAATGTATTAATGGGGATTCTTTTTCCAGTATAAATTGAACTATATTGCCATTGGGATTCCTTCCAACCTGTGATTCTGTCATACTGTGGCTAAATTCACCACCACCACTACTTATTGTGTGTGTGTATATATGTTTGTGTGTATGTACCTATATGAAATATATATATGAAAACTCTGTCCTTCACTGAAAAATATGTGATATATGCTACTTAAGTATCTGGAGAGAGAGCTGACAGGATTCTACTTGCAGAGTTAATTTAGAGAATTGGCTTGATGTCAACTGGCAACCTCATATATATATATATATATATATATATATATATATATACATACACAAGATATATAGGATATTATGATATATATCATTGTTTTCAGTGACAGTTTTCATACACACACACACACGTGTATATATATATATACATATATATATATAAAACATTTTTCAAAGATAGTGTTATCATAATTCTGTAATTTTATCCTCAAAATAGCTAACACTTTTTATTCAGGGGTCATTGGTCTACTGTTGAGTTACTTAAGTCCTTTGGAAATCCTTAACCCACATCCCCAAACCTTTTTGAATGAATGAATGAATGAATGAATGAAAAGGCAGTTCTTAAATGACCACAACATGTAAAGGCATTAAGCTAAATCCTAGAGATATACATATAAAAAGCAAGACAGTCCCTGCTCCCAAGGAGTCCATATTCTACATATGAGAGACAACCCAGAAAAGAAAGTTCAGCTTCAGGGTAGTTAGAAATGCCTTTAAGTCCCAAGGGTGTAGGGCAAAAGCAGGGACAAGACCCCAGAATCTTCAGTAAGTCAAATATCTATACCAGGGTATTTGACTGTGGAGTCAAGGCATATGGCAACCTCAGGAAGCAGTGGAATAGCAAATGGTTAAATCTGATGCTTTTCCGTGGTATCAGAAGATGGGAATCCCTGCTTTGTCTAAGCCAGGTGAGAAGTCAAATAGCCCAAATGTATTCAAGGAAATGTTGAAAGAGGAAAGCAAGGAGTCAGAGGTGGGGGGGGGGAGACTTTAGAGCCCCTATGCCATTCTGGAGCACTTCCACTATTTGGTGACTTCAGTAATTACTGCCACTAATAATCAAATCACTCATTACCACTTGGCTGCTTATTTAAAACCCTAGCAAAGGAGAAAGAGGGCCAAAACTCATTCTACTGAGATTTAGTTTTGTTCTGATTTCTCTTTAATTATGCTTGAATTTTAATTACTTCTGTTAGCAAAGAACATCAAAAACTACAGGACTGTTTACTTGTTTGTTTGTTTGTCTATTTTACTTCTCTTTGCTGAATTATTTCCAGAGGATTTTTTTTTTGGCTTTGGTTCATTTTTTAACATATCCAAATTCTTTTCCAGGCTAACACCCTTTTTTTCAGATAATTTAGACTTCTGAGTCCTTGGCTTCACACTTAGCTTGAACTCAAATTTGACTGGGTTCCTTCTTACGTAAGAACTAAATCCAACAAAGCCATTCCTAAGCTAGAGAGAACATGCAAAGATTCTATTTGACCCACTGTACATACAACTTGGCATGAGCAGAGAACTCTGAACAGGATGGGGAGTAGCTTGATAATGTTTTACCAAGAAAAGGCAATGAGACACAAAATACCTTAATGACAGGTCTTCAGAGTACCAGGTGTTGTCTGTGGCCTGGTGCCATGTTTGCTATCTAAGGCATCTGGAGAGGGAACTTAGCTGACAGGATTCCGCTTGCAGGACTAACCTGGATGGCTGTGAATTGGCTTAATCTCAGCTGGCAACTGTGAGATATTCATAAATTCCCTCACAGTGGTCTCTGGGATTATGCTAAACAGAGCAATTTCCTTGCCCTCATGGATCAATAGACTTGTTCAGCAACCTAAATTAGAGTACAAAGCACAAGCAAACCCTCCTCCAGTTGCATTGAGATCTTTGAGCACTTTCATCTTCCCAAATTCTATCTTCATACTCCCCTTATAGATAATCACTGTCTTTTCCTGAATTAACATTCTCCAAAGGAAACTGTGGAACTTGGTTTGCCTTCGTTAGATTCATTTGTTTCCTAGGGTACCAGAGGGGGTGATATGGCTCAATGAAAAGAGCAGGCTACCAGATTGCTCAAGAGTCCAAGTCCTCCCATTTTACAGAGCAGGGAACTAAGAACCATAGTGATTTGCCTGAGACCACACAGATAATATCAGAACTGAACCCAGTACTCTTTCTAATGCACCAAATACTGCTTCAGAAAAGTTGGGTTCAACTTGGGTTGCTCCTCACCTTACGACCATGGACAACTCACTGAACTTGTCTGAACCAAAGTCACAAGGTGGTTGTGGGAAGAGAATTTTGTAAACTATAAACAGGGATAAGTCATTCAAGCTTCTAAACATTAGTTATAGGCTTGTGGTGAGAAATAAACTTGAAAGAGTATTCTATAAATATTAGCTAATATTCTAACAATATTAGCCCATAATAACAAAACTAACTACCTAGAGATTTCTGTTACTACTGGTTGACCCTAAGGTATTCTCCATGAGAATGTTCACATTTTTGTTGGGTGCAATTCTGTCAAATATCAGGCAAGTCAAACATAATCACCTGCCCAGCTCTCCAACTTCAACTTCCTGGGCTATGCTCTTGTCACCTTGCACATATCCCTTCTCTCCTCTTAATGAGTATTTCAAATTCTCACTTCAGAATTTGTTGTGGCAATTGGCATCATCTGTCACTCAGTCTAGATAATCAGGTCCCTAGACTTTAACCAATTCCAATTTTGGATGATCCTTCAGAGCTGGGGCATAAAATCTTTTTGACGTTAGGAAAAAAAAAAATGAAGATCACTTACCATAGCAAGAAGCAGGGCCAATTTTCTCCCTATTTCACACATGGTCATGAAATGGATCAGAAAGACAATGTCTAGAATTGTTAAGCATAAATTAACCATAATTACAACAACCTTTCACCAAGATTATTCCAAGAGCAAATAAGGATATTGCACTATCCCCACTCCACCCCTGAAAAAAAAAAAGACTCAAAGTTGAAGGTCCTAAAAGTCACAAAGATTACTGGGAAGATTGTCTACAACCATAAAAAAGAAGAACATCTGGGCATATCTTACTTTTTTATGACCCAAGATACTTCGACTTTGAAGGCAGCCCAAGAAAATCCAGAAAAGCATCCCTATGTAAAACAAGCTCCACCAGCATCAGTTTACCCCATAATCAATTATGAAGAGTTCTGAGGAAAAACTATACCCTGGGTTCATGTAGATATCAAAGGTCACTTGACTCTCTATGACAACAGTATAGTCAGACTCAGCACTCTGAAATAGCTTAGCCTGCTAAGCAATTTCCATCTACTCTGTTCCCTGGGCAATAAAAACTTTTCTACTTAATAAAATTCATTGAAAAAATCTTTGCCTGCCATGCAAGACTTCCTGAATAACTTTAAGAAGATGGGTATACATCTCAGGTAGGCTGTATGTGGTCCTGCTCTTGAGGTCTATTGCTCTAGGTAACCTCTCAAATACTTTTCAACCTCCATATTATTGGATTCCTAATTGCTAATAGAATGCTTCATTTATCCAGAATCCTCTGGAAGGTAGGGGTTCCATATGCATGGGCTTTTTCAAGTAACCAAAGCTGCTTTGAATGTCACAACTTTAAAAAAGAATATATTTAGCAGTTTTGAATGTAAATTGTTCTGAAATGATTTTGATAGTTGTTTTCCTTTTTTCAGTGGGATATATTGAAAATCTTCAACCATTTTTATGATGACTCAAGATCATTATTACAAATACAAATTATTTTACTATGTTGTAATGTAGTGATATATCAGATGTTAAACACTAAATGACTTTCATTCACACACTTATACACACATACACACACACACACAGACACACACAAACACACACACACACTCTAAGCTGTTTCGTCCTAATATTGGCTAACTCTTCTAATTTTGGCTAGAAAAACAGATAACCAAGTTTATTAAAATTGTGTATAAAGGGAGAGTGAATAAGTGAGAGCTGAATGAGCTTCACTACGAATAAAGTGTATGATCTTTAGCATATGGATTTTATCATATCTTTGGGACTATTCAGTTTATCTTATCATAATTAGCATTATTTTCTTATTCTCTAACATATTCTGAATTATTGAGGTTACTAAATGACCATTACTGATATATGTAGGAGACCTCTGTTATATGGAAGTGTTCCTCACTGATTTATAAAGATTGAGATGCTCAAAGAGTAATTTACATTTGCAAAGTACTTTGTAAGCATTATTTCATTTCATCCTCTCAAAAGTTCCTAATATTATTTCAGTTTTATAGATGAAGAATCTATAATCTATAATCTCAGAAACTAAAAACAGAGCTAATAGCTACCTAAGATGAGACTTGCATTCAGGTTTTCAGTCTTCTACCTATGCTCTACAGAATCCCATGGATTCAAACTATTGTTTAATTCTTTAATACAGTGTGAAGTTAACAACAAATTTCACCCCTTATTCATATTTATCTGTCCTTTAAAATTCACAATTTGCTACCCAAATCCAGGTCAAAGAATTGTCATTAAATGTTAGATTCAGTGTCTAGGCTTGACATGCAGAATGAGAGGCCCCCCAGCTGTAAACTGGTGACATCCTAAGGCTTTCAGTCGATCTTCAGTCACAGCTGGCTTACTAGCATTTGCAAGATCAATAGCAGCAGCACCAGGTCAAGCAAAAGATTTTTATTTTTAGTTCTTTACCTCATAATCTCAAAGAAGTTTTCCATAAGTAGAGTCACATTTTAATTGATATGATTAAAGAAGGGCTAAGAGATTTCCTTTAGAGATATTTATCCCCATCAAAATATGATTTGTAGGAACTCCCAAGGAATAAATCAAGACCCTTGAGAGAAAGTTGGCAAATAGGAATAAGGGAAAGAGTTTATGGAACAGCCTAGAACCAAATTAATATAAACAAAATTAATTTCAAGGGCAAAGTGCTGACTAAAAAAATAAGGTAAAAACTAAAATAAAATGAATGAAGGAAAAGGCAAACCTAACAATTCAAAATAAAGAAAGATGGAAAAAAGTATAAGAAGTAAAATGCAATATTTTCTGTATTTAAGAAAAGCTATTCCATAAATGAAGACATATATTCAGATTAAAAACAAGAGGCCAGAAAAAAATTACTTTATATCAAGTAACTCACAAAAGTAGGAGAATAATCATGCTATCAGATAGGGAAAAAATAAAATTCATGCTTTCTGAATAATTAAATAAGGAAACTATATTATTCCCAAAGTACAAAAATGAAACAATACCATTTTTTCAAATATATGCATTAGATAGAATAGATTCTAAATACATAAGGAAAAATCTAACCAATTTTCAAAAAGAAATAGTAACACAATAATTACAGGAAATATTAATGTTCTACCCTCAGAAATGGATAAATCTAACAGAGAAATATGAAAACAAAACACTGAGCAGATTTTTGAAGAAGTTAAACTTAAAATACTTTGGTATCTTCTGAATGAGAACAATAAATGATATAAATATTTTTAGTATCATATGGTATGTTTACAAAAATAAATCTGGATCCCATACCAGAGAAATTATAAATAAATGGAAAACAAATCAATTATAGAACAAGGTCATATAAAATTATTAATTTATATAGGAAAATCAAGTAAATATATAAGATCTAAACATAATAAAGAGACCTAAACAGAGATTCAATAATGACATCCTAAAGGAGTGAATCAAAGAGCAGGTATAAAAACAATTGACAACTATTTAAAAGTGAATGTTAATAGGAAAATAGCATGGAGAATGCAACTAAAGCAGTCTTCAGAGGAAACTTATGTCTCGGAATATATAACAATATAGAAAAGAAAAATTAAAGAACTTGCCATTTCAAAAACTAGCAAATCTATAAATTTTCACAAGTAAAATAAACACAAAGCTCATCTTGAAAGTCATAGGAGAAATAAATAAATGGAAAACAAAAAGACAAGTAAAATGATAAACATAAGTAAAAGGTAGTTTTTAATAGACTCAAAGAATTGACAAAATCTTTAGCCAGCATAATAAAAAGGAAAAAAAATCAAGTCCCAATTTTTTAAATGAGCAAAGGGAATAGAAACAAAAATATTATCTGAGCATTCTGTTTATAATAATATGCTTGCAAAACCCAAAATTCATGGGATCAAAGCTATAGAGCTGAAAAAAGCTCAGAGGTTTTTTTCCCAAGTGAGGAAACTGGAGGTCAGGGAGTTAAAGTGGTTTGCTTAACATCATACAGGCAGCTAAGTGGCATGGTTAGAATGTAAAGTTAGTTCCTCTATGTTTGGAGCCCTTTCCTCAGTACCAGAGTGCTTTCCTTGGAAATGAACAAACCTCTAGAACATAAAATAACCAAATTAACAAAAGAAAAAGAAATATAAATCTTAAACAACTCAATCTTAGGAAGTAAAATTGAAGTAACTCTAATGGAACTTCCAAATTAAGAGAGGAAAAACTTGACCCAGATGGATTTGCAAATCAATTTTGTCATTTACAGAGCTATTAATATCCACACTCCACAAAGTATATCAATAACAGAAAACAAAAGCACTTTGTACTATTTTGGTAGTATTGAGTTTCTCAATAGGACCTGCAGCCTCAAAGGACAATAGAAGAGAGAAATCCAAAGTAACTCTCAGTGGGAAGAGAAGGTAATATTATTCACAATTCAATAAATATTGATTAAGTACCTCTTATTTGCAAACTACTGGGCAAAGTTTAGAGAAGCTGTCTCCAATTTCTTGGAGGGTACAGGCAAATTAAACAATAAGATACAAGATAAGATAGATATCCTGTAAAATAATACATGATAAATACCTTTAAAAGGAGCAACACAAAGTGAAATGTTAAAAGATCAAGGAAATTTTACTGGAAGATCTGGGGGTATCATTTAAAGAATATGTAGTAATTCAACAAGCAAAAAGGTGGAAAAGAGAACTCCAATTCTATAAAACATTAAAATAGGCAAAGATAAGTAAAATGAAATATAAAGTGACTCTTAGTTGAGGAGGACTTTGAGTCAGCCAAAGGGTCTGAATTTATTCAGAGGTAAGTGGAGAGCCACATAAGACTTGTAAGCAAAAGAGCAACAAGATTGGAGCAACATAAAAAGAAATCTTATTCTGGTTGCAGTTTGAAATAAGAATTTTAAGGGGGAATGAGTGGAGGAATAAGACTTTATAGGAGATTGTCATGACTGCCCTGCTATGACCACCCAGGAGAAATGACATATACCTCTATCCAACCAATATGTGAGAGAATTACATAAGAAGGGGACTGATTATGGGATGGATACATAATAGACTTTGGTGAATACACAATCTGACAATGCTGATCAATACCTAAAATAAAATTATTTTTTCCAAACTGTCCTGCTGGATTCTTGATTAAAGTTTAATTTCTCTTTAAAATTTGCCATAAAGAACAGGACTGGATGTTTTGCTTTGTTAATGATATTAAGCACTTACAATCTCTAATTTTAAAAATTACCCTCATTATTTTGCAATGAAGCAAAATGACTCTGCTAAGTAAGTTTTGTTTATGGAGCAATTGTATGTCCATTGATATTTTGTCAAAATTATCTACTATCATCACACTTATGCAAAAAAGTTAATTGTTTAAAAATTAGACAAGGTTTTTTCTTCTAGAACCTATGGACATAGTCTTAAGAAACCTGCTTATGTGGAAATAAAAAATAAATAAGCCAGTGAATTTAGAAATCCAGGAGTTCTTAACATAGTCATTCCAGTTTTTGATGTCGCAGATACTGCATCAGGAACTGATTGGATAATATTCAGGCACCATCAGTTCCTAATGCATTGCCTTCAGCATCTAAACAAGCATCAAAGTTAAAGTTAGAGCAAGAGTTTGTGAGATAGTTATAGCAGATATAGTCACCTGTCCACCAATAAAACTTTCACGCTTAACCTTGAGGAGAAAACAGCCCTATGAAAAAGTTCCAAGAGGAAAAGACAGCCAATCAACTAACCTTCACTAGAGTGGATTTATAGTTGTAATACAAGGACTGAATTAAAATAACATGTTTATTAACTATTCATTCCAGCAACAGAGTACCTTAAAATGTGTCTACTGCATCAAACTCACCCACCCCAAACTAATCAAAGAACCAAAGAAACAAGCAAAGAAGCTGGTGAGTTTTGAAACCTTGGGAAAGAACAAGTGTTATTTTTTTAATTGCTTAGATGAATAGAGTTAAACAGCCCTATTTGATTCTTTCTTTATGAATTTAGGGGATGATAATAAGTACTGCCCTTTAGGAACCCAAAGAAAATTTCAAAATTCTATTTCTCACTATTACTACATGGAGCAAAAAAAGTATAGTGATCCTTAATAAGATATACAAGAATTCACCTTTTAAATAAACTTAAATTTGTAAGAAAATATTTGGGCTGAAATTTTCTTTTTTTAACTTCATATATTTTGCATGTTTATGCTCTGGGAAATTAGTTTCAGAAGTGACAGAGGCTTGAAATTGGCATTCTTTCACATTGTTTCTAACATGCAACAATTTCAAATCTTCAAATCTAGACTAACTTTCCTGAGCACCTGCCTAATGAACCTTACTGACCACACATCTCTGAGTGATTTTCATTGACTCAGCAGAAAATATTTCCTGAGAGTAAAACATCCTCTAATGGAAGTGTAATTGCCAGAAAATGGCTCTGAATAGTTTTCCCTTAGGTAAAAGAGAGTTTTAGGCATGAAATCTGTGCAATTTAAAATTCATCTTTTATAAGTGATGTAGCCTGTATACATAGAGGAGACTATTACAGAACAATATCTTAAAAAATAACTGACATTTATAAATACTTTAAGGCTTACAAAATACTTTGCATAACCTCAAAACAATCCCAAACAGTAGAGAAAAAAAAAGAATGTTAAGGAAGTTTGTCAATTGTTTTATAAATTGAAAGTGTTAAAGAATGGATCTGAACCCTCATCTTTCTGACTCCAAGTAATAGCACCCAATCTATTTTAACACATTGTTTCAACCTAAACTTTCCCTAATTTTGTTTTTTTCTCAAGAGTAGATTGGAATGCCTAGTTTGAACCCAAAAGACCTGGATTCAAGTCACAACTGTTATTCACCAACTGTGTATTTTCAATTCAATTCAACACATTTATTAAGTGTCAACAAAATACTAAATGTTAGGGATAAAAAAGATAAGAATGAAACTTTCTTCTCCCTCATTCTCAGTGAGAGAATGAAAGTTTCTCACTCTCAAGAAGCTTTCATTCTACTAGAGAGACTAATGACACTTGAAGATAAGTAAACTCAAAGTATAGACAAAATTATAGTCATTTCAAAAAAGAGAGCCTACTTAGAGGTATATCAGACAAGGTCTTATTAGGAGGTGATACCTCAGTTGTGATATAAAAAGAAGTAGAAAAATCAAAGACAAAAACAAAAACAGAACCTTCCCTCAAAGATGACAAAATAAGACTGACTTGAACAAGACAAGTCAGAAAACTTTGCCCAAATAGTAGACTCAAAATGAGGCTGTTTCTCACCATTTGAAAGTCAACCAGGAGTCAAAAGACTCATGCAGAGGGGAAGGGTCTCCCTATGG
Source organism: Macrotis lagotis (assembly GCF_037893015.1). Lineage (NCBI taxonomy): Eukaryota > Metazoa > Chordata > Mammalia > Peramelemorphia > Peramelidae > Macrotis > Macrotis lagotis. The sequence goes on along the minus strand of NC_133658.1, from coordinate 110,872,020 downwards.
TAAAGAGCTAAAAAGAGTCTTTTAGTTTTAAGTGAAAGTTTAGGACATTAAAATAGATTTAAGAGAATGATTTAAGGAGTGATATTTCACGATAAGAACTAAGAAGAGTTACTTGCATGCTAGTACCAGAGTAGTTCATAATGAATCAACCTAACAATCCACACAAGGGGATAGGGGGTGGGGGTGGGGGGAATAAAACTCAGGCAAATGAAAAACACATGTTATACAGAGTAGGCTACAGAGTAGACTAAGTAGTTCACTAAAGGGGTGTCACTATGAACAGATAAGGAGTTGGATTTAAGGAGGCAGAAGAGAATACCTTGAATTACCTTTGAAAGTTATATAATGCTTTCCATGACTCCAAAACTCCATCATAAAATAACAGCAAACAAAAATACTTTTAACACCACTATTTTTCCAGTTATGCTCCCTGGCTAAAAGTCATGTAGTCATGAGACATCAAAAATCTCTGAAGCATTCAAATGGTAAGTCACCAAAAGAGTAGAAGAGAAATATACACAACAAATATAAACAATAATTTTGTGTAGAAAATAGTGTAACTGATAACCAAAAAAGGAGTAAAATCAGTCATGTAGCAATATATAAGATGTGAACATCCTATGAATTGCCACTAGTGTCCATGAAATGTTTAAAGACTCCAGCATGGTGGGTAGACCCCCCCAAAAAAATGAATGATCTTGGGGAGACTATAGATAAGAATTCTACAGGATGAAATAAGCCTAGGTTATTATCCACCATTTTAGGGATAGGACTTACATTGATGGCATCACAGATCTGCTGAAACATTAGTGAACTAAGACTGACAAAAGTTGGACTAAACAATGTACTAATGTTGGGACTGAAGCCCAATAAGAAGAACTCAGGGTTTCCCTTTACCATAAATACAAATCCTATAGATTTTTGGAGAGAAACAGCCTAGTTGGGCTTAAACATGAGAGATAATATAATGTCAGACCCAGTTGAATGCATTGCTCAGTTTTGTTAAACTATTTTTTCTTCCTCTTACTTTCTAAAATTCTTTTTCAGTAAACATTTATGAAGTGCCAAAGATGTGCTAGACAGTGGGAATACAAAAAGATGCAAAAGACAGTCCTGGACTTCAAGGAGCTTACAATCTAACAGGAGAGATGTAAAACAAATATTTACAAAGCAACATAAGGGACAAATAGGAAATAATTAAAAGAAAGGAGAGCACTAGAACTAAGAGGACCTAAGGAAACTATAGAAGGAGATTTTAGTTGTGATCTAAGGGAATCCAGGGAAGACAGTAGTTGAGATGAGGAGGAATAGTGTTCCAGGAAAGGGGGACAGCTAGAAAATGCCCAGAGCTGAGAGTTGGATTGTCTTAAACTGCCAGGGGGCCAGTGTTGCTGTATCAAAGAATCCATGGAAAGGAGTGAGGTGTAAGAAGACTAGAAAGATGGGAGGAATCTAAATCTTAAAGAGTTTTGATGCCCAATAAGAAGCAACTGAAGTTTATCAAGTAGGGAAGTAACATGATCAGTCCTGCATTTCAGGAAAAATCACTTTAGTGACTGAATGGAGGATGAATTAGAGTTGGGAGAGAATTGAGGTAGATAGACCCATCAGCATGAGGTGATGAGGGTCTGCATTAAAGTAGTGACAGTGGCAGAAGAAATAAATCAGTTATTTGGTCCTTCTTTCTCAAAAATGACCAAAATATAAGGGTTGAGTTCCGGTGTGTTCAACTGCAGTTGATCAGAACAAGAACTCAAACTACTCTACAACAGAGCACATACAAATAGACCACGTGTACATTTTGGGTGGATTCTCTAAATTTACACATCTTGCAGTTCTCCTGAGTTAATTCAATTCTGCTTCATATACTACAAGACCTTCTCTGATAAGGGCACCCCAATCTGGGCAGTCCTATGCCAGTGTCTCCCATGTTGTACAATCACTTTGAAAGTTCTTGAAAGATACCTGGAGACTGCCCTTTTATCACTTCTTTCTGACCCCATGTGAGTGCTTTCCCTGTGTAACTTCTCCATAAAATAGTGTTTTTGGCCAGCATAGATTTGGCATTCAAAAACATTGGAGTTGCATTCTCTGTAATACAGTTTGAATGCTTGGTGATTTCATTGGAAAAAGGACCTCACTGTCTGTTATCTTATCCTGCCAGGTGATTTTCAGGATCTTCTTAAGACAATTCAAATGGAAAAAAAGTGGATCATATTTGAAAATGTTGGTAAAAGCCTGGATATTGAGAGTAGGAAATAGTTAAGAATTCAGGATGGAATCTAGGTTGTGAGTCTAAGGAACTGCAAGGATGGTTGTAATCCTCTACAGTAAAGGGGAAGGTTGGAGAAGGGGAAAGGTTCAAGGTGGGAAATAATGAGTCCAGTTTGGGACATATTGAGTTTAAGATAGCCACTGTGCATCCAGTTCAAGATGTCTGAAAGGCAATTGAAAATGCAAGTTTAGGAGTCAGCAGAGAGGCTGTCAGAGAGAAGAAACAGAAGAATCAATAGCATAAAAATAGTCATTACAGCCATGGGACTTAAATTGATAAGCAGTATCTATCAGCAAGCACTATCTATAATAGGGATAAGCTAGAAGTCTTCCCCAAAAGATCAGGGATGGAGCAAAGATACCCATTATTACCACTGTTATTCAATATTGTACTAGAAGTGTTAGATCTAGCAATGAAAGAGAAATTAAGGGAATTAATATCACTCTTTGCAGATGGTATGATGGTATACTTAGAGAATTCTAGAAAATCAACTAAGAAATTAGTTGAAATAATTAACAACTTTAGCAAATTTGCAGGATGTAAAAATAAATCCACATAAATTATCAACATTTTTATATATTATCAACAAAGTCCAGCAGCAAGAGAGAGAAATTCCATTTAAGTAATATCATTGGTAGGTCCATATCCCAAAGAGATTTTTTTAAAACATAGATGGTAAAGTATTTGTACAAAAATATTTATAGCAGCCCTTTTTGTGGAGATAAAGAATTGGAAATTGAGGGGGATGTCTATTAATTGGAGAATGGCTAAGTAAATTGTGATACATGATAATTGTAATAGAATACTATAAGAAACGATGACCAGAACAAATTCAGAAAAATGTGGAAAGATTTACACAAACTGCTGCAAAGTGAATTGAGCAGAATACGATAACAGCACCATGTATGATGAATGACTGTGAATGACTTAGCTATTCTCAACAATATAATAATCCAAGATATTTCATCAAAAGACTCATGATGACAAATCCTATCCACATCTAGAGAAAGAATTGATGGAGACTAAATGCAGATCAAAGCATACTATTTTTCACTTGTTTTTTTCTTCTTTTGGACTATGTCTTCATTCACATGATAGAATCCTGAGGGACACCTCAGTCAGACTGCTGATCTAGAGGACCTAGAGGATCCAGCAAAAGGAGACCAAGAAGGGGTTATCAGATAGGAGAAAAAACCAGGAGAGAATGGTGTCCCAAAAACTTAGAGAAAAGTGAGTGTCACAGAAGAGTGATCAACAGGATCAGTAAGGGATCATTCTTTGATTAGAAAGGAAAGAGATGTATTAGAAAGTAAAGATGAAATCAAAATCAAAATATAAATAATTTTTAAAAGGTCAAGCAAAACATATTTTTGTGGTTTAAGTTCTATTGTGGGCTTCCATAGGTAGTGAAGAAAGGATATAACAGTTTGGAAAGGCAGCTAATGCTGTAGGGAGGCAAGTAACAAATCAGAAAACTCCTAATAGCTCACAAATTTGATCCAGCCATTTGTATAAAACAAATATATATTGTATAAAACAAAAATATGAAATGAAAATGTTTATTCCATTTTATTGGTTTTCTGAGTTGTACTACTGAACAACTTGGGAATGGGCAATAGAACCCATTCATAGATGATAAAATGCACCCCCTGAATAATTCACTTTTCTAATCCAAATTCTCCAGAAAATGCCACCAAATTATATGACACCTATTAGTGCTAGACTATGTATCAGAGGTCTTTGAGCTGAAAATTACAACCAAGCAGCTTGAATATATATATATATATATATATATATATATATATATATACATATATATATATATATTCAAAGAGTTTTGCAGGCTTTGTTCCTCTCAGCAACTTTCTAGAATTAATTACAACAAATTAGTTTTAGCTAGTAGGAAATGAATAAGTGGGTGTATAGTGTGGAGGGAGATGAACTCCCACCTTTCATCTAATCACTTTCCTTTTAGAGCACCTCCATTTCTGAATATAAATAGTATAGTCTGTTTCTTGGTGATGAATAGGGTAGTTGTAGGGACTGAAGGTTTAAATGAAAGAGAGGGAACAGAATTTAAGAGAAGCCACTCAAGAACTGCTAATCTGCCAGATTATCTCTAACTATGAGTGTAGTTATTCTAATATGTAGAACTTTGGCCAACATTGAAGCATTAATGCATTCTTCCTCTATACACTCTAGCCCAAAGTAAATCCTTTTCTATTTTCTTGCCTATATAGAAATTTCATTGTGAATTTATTTGTAATCCTAAAAGAAATATATTGGGTGTCTTCAACTGAGTCTAATGAACATTTATTATATGTGAGCCAGTGTGCTAGATACTCAAGATACCAAAAAGACTGGGGATGGGGTGCTTTCCCTTATGGAGTTTACATTCTAGTGGGGGATGGGGAAGACAAAACATACATAAAAAAGAAAAAGTACTGCAAAGTGAAAAGAAGGAAGAGGAAAGGATAAAGGAAAAGAGTTTCCACTAAGACCACAAATTTAGAGTAACTCCCTAATTGTGCATTTATCCTTAGACAAATTAAACAAAATATTAACTCATCTAATGTGATAGATAATACTGAGACTCTAAGGAAGGGTATTTAATTTTGACTTCAAAAATTTTACTTTTGGAATTCCCTTTAAGCCTTTAATAGAATTTAAATGTGTGTTTTTTTCTGAGACCATACTCTAGGAGACTTATAGCCTTGTTATTAAGAAATATAAAACATGAATAATCAATTTTGAAAAAAAGAGGACATTTGCATTACAGTGTAAAAAACTAGGAATAGTTTTAATCATAGATTGCTTTGACTAAATTAACTTGGGGTCATAGAAATCAAAGCCAATTTTCAATTCATAAGAGGTTTCCTTCTCATTTCTTCCAAGAGCTTACACCCAGTTGCTAATTACAGAAGAGACAAAAAGGAATGAACTACTCACCAGAGAAGATTCTTAACTGCTGCTCTTGCTACTACTGTAATGAGAAAAACATGTTCTGATACCACCCAGGAGGTGGTTAGTTGCCTATTGAATTGTAAAAAGCCTTACCTCAGAGGAAAATCAAATCATAGGAGGATTTAATCAGTGATTCACACATAACTGAATTGAACCTAGAAAGATAACTGCAATAATTACTGTCCTATACAAAGCTCTATTGGTCAATTTTCCCTTGAGTAATAATAAAAAAAAGTAAGACTAATAATCTTTAAGGTTGATAAGGAATAAAAATTTGTATATAAGGAGTTGGAGTAGGAATTCTAAAATAACCATCTGATAAGGTCTTTCTTCAATTTTACATTCAACACATCTATGGAAAGATGGAAGGAACCCTCAGCAGAGTGTTAGAGAGGGAGGAATCCAATAAAACCAAAAGTGGTAGAAGGATAGTGATGAAGGTACTTGCTAGCTCATGGTCTCCAGAGGGGTGGGTTGGTTTGTGTTATTGTACAACTGAAGGGTTAATGCACAAAGTACAAAAGCATTACAGATATAGAACTGACTTATTGATCAACCATCCTACCAAGAGATCTGACTCCAGAAGCTGAACAGGAAAATGTCTAGTTCAGCAAGTGATGGGTTACTATGAAGATTTTTTTTTTTGGTGCACAGTCAAGGTCATCATATTTAAATATTTTAATTGCCTGTGAATATCACATTTAATGAACAAGAAAGAATTTACTCTATGGCTAGTGGCTACAAAGAGTTAATATTAACAAAATAACAACAAAAACAAAGGAGCAGTTTAGTCCCTTTACACTGGTAATAGAACATTATTTAATAATTATAATTAATCCTCATAACAACCATGTATTATTGTATGGGTGCAGCAATCATTAACATATTTTTCTCCACTCTCTCAGGATTATATAACAAATCCACAACTGTAACTGGAAACTGACTGGTTTAAAGAATATGAATTAGTTCTTTTTTGAGGCAGGTCCTTAATCCATATGGAATAGAGCATGGAGGTTGGAGGATGGTTATAGCATGAAAAATAAATTTTGTCCAAAAACAAATAACACTAAGGTTTAGTACAATGTAAATACTTAATACATACTTCTTGACTAAGGTCACTGAAATGTCCACAAGCTTTGAAAGAGATTAATTCCCCAAGAGTAAGGAACTCAATAAATAAATCAATCGGACTAAAAAGACCATGAGCTTTGAGAAATTGTCTTGAATGAATCATAGAATCTTAGCCCTTGAAGGAACTTTAAAGGTCACTGGATAAAATGTCCTATCCTATGCAGGAATTCTATATCCTCCATTTCTAACAGGTGGGTTACCTTGCCTTTTCTTGCAACTTCCAACAATAGAGATCTACCTGTTTTGTGAATCAACTAGTTCAATTTTTAGATAGTAGAGGGGGAAAAAATTCTACCTTGCCTTCTCTATTTTCTTAGTCATTATATTCAGTCAATTTTCTATCATTTTGTCTTATTTTTGCCTTAATGAAGTTGCAGAGAAAAAAATCAAGCTTCTCTTCCCCATCACAACTCATAAAATATTTGAGGACCGTGATTATGACTTTTCTCAACAACTCAACTTGCTTCACCTGCTCTGCTGCTCAGCTGCTCTCATCTTGGGTGCACCTTAACTGTGCACCAAAAAAAACTTCATAGAAACCTATCACTTGCTGAACTACACATTTTCCTGTTCAACTTCTGGGGTCAGATCTCTTGGTAGGATGGTTGATCAATAAGTCAGTTCTATATCTGTAATGCCTTTGTACTTTGTGCATTAACCCTTCAGTTGTACAGTAAAATAGTACACACCAATCCACCCCTCTGGAGACCATGAGCTAGCAAGGTGCTCCCAGGCCAGGTGCCTGGGTCCTCCTAACCCCTCAACCCTACTTTATAGACTCCTTTTATTTGTTGCCCCCCATTAGATTGTAAGTTCCTTGAGGGCAGAGACTGTCTTTTTTATTTTCAATTTATTCCCAGAACTTAGCATGATGCTTATTGGATTGGATTGGCTTCCATATATGACATTGTTTCAAGTCATTTTACTATCCTGGGCAAATTTGTCTGAATAATCACAATAAACATAATAACACATGCATTTGGGATTTTAAGTTTTATGGAAAATTTAAAAAGAAAATTGTAAAAAAGAAAAACCTCTGAAAGAGTTAAGAATTCTATCAGTATGAACCAATTATGATTTCAAAGGATGATGAATACTGCCCCCCCCCACCTTATAGAAAAGTATTGGACTTAATATGCAGAAGGAGACATGTTTTTTAGACATGACCAATACTTGGCTATGCATATTTGTCACAAAGATTTCATTTTTTCTCTTTTTCTTAATAATTGGGGAAACAAAAGTGGAAAGAAGAAAAATGCATGCCTTCTAATTGAAAAAAAATTTAGCAATCAAAAAAAGTTTCCAAGGCACTTTCCTTGCAACAGCAATAGTGGATGTCAAATTCCAACCTAAAAGGTTATTTCTAGCACTAAATATAATTCTCTAAATATATGAACAGGATTAGTCCAGGACTATTTATGACCTCTAGTTCTGGACACTAAAGATGCATTGTGACAAAATCTAAAATCACATGAACTTTTTTGGACAACCACAACACATTGCTAAGTCATATTATGTATTTGTATCCAATTAAAATCTTAGGACTCTTTTTCTTATCAATTGTTATTAAATACAATTTTCCCCCTTCTCTACAGTAGATTTTCTCAACCCAAGTGCAGAACTGTACATGTACATTTGTAATTGAAAAACCAACATTAACTAGCCTTAGAGTCAAGAAGAACAATTTCAGATACTATGTGACTTCAGGCAAATTTCTCAGCCTCTCTCTGCATGTTTCCTTATCTGTAAAACTGAGATTATAATGGGACCTTTTTCACAATGTAGTAGGGTCAATATCATAACCTCTCTACTTTCATATAGATTAAGATAGTTTTCTTTGAAAGGTATTTCCTTGAAATAACTTGATTGGCTCAAAGTCATTAATATAGGGGAAAAAATTCAAAGGCAAACCCTTAAGAAACACCAAATGTTGATATAATTTCCTCATCATCTTAGCTGAAAGTAGTCACAAAGAACTGGAAAGAAAGGCATGTTTAATGTTTGCCTGATAGATCATAATAGATAATATTGGCAAAATATCTTTGTTCAATTCAATCAATTCAAGATGTCCTCAATGCTAATACTTTATTGAATATTATCCTATTATAACAATTAATTTTTTATTAACTGTTGAATAACTTACAAGTATCTCATGGTGTTCAAATATTGAACTAAACTACTGAGGAACTGGCCTGAGTCAGGCCTCCAGAATATGTGTGTAAAAAGATTTACAAATCTTAAATTGCTATAAAATTGTTGGGAAATCATTTTTATTGTTATTTCTATTAATTTTCCTCTTGTTTGATGTAGCCCATCATTCCAGTCTGTTGAGATTTTTGAGGGGGTTTTTTTTGGATCCTGATTCTGTCATCCAATATATTAGCTATCCCTCCCAGCTTTACATCATTCACACATTTGATAAGCATGCTTTCTATGTCCTCATCCACACCATTGCCAAAAAATGTCTATTAGGAAAGGGCCAATCCAGAACCTTGTGGCATAGCACTAGAGATCTTCCTCCTGGTAAATATCAGTTATTAATCAGCACTTTTGCTAGGTATAAATTTATCAAACTGTGCTGCCATTCAGTTCACATTTCCTCATTTGTCCATAAAGATCTGATAAGACTTTCTCAAATGCTTTGCTGAGAACTAGAAAATAAAGTTTCAAATTTTCTACATCCCTCTTTATTTATTCATTGATCAAACATTTACTTAATAGCACCATTGTGCAAGACCTGAGGGAAACCATAGAGTGTAGTATATCCATACCCTCATGAACTTTACAAACAGTGAAGCAGTGGGAAATAACCCAAATATATATATTGCCTTTTAAATTCATAAAAGCTGAAAAGTAAAGTGCTACATGAGGCTGAGGGAAAAGTCATTACTGAAAGGGGAGGAGAAAATATGAGGAAAATGTTTTTTTGGGGGGGGGGGCTTTAATATCTGAGATGAACTTTAAAAGGTGCACCGAAATTCAATAGGAGAAGATAGGGAAGGAGAGAATCATGGATATGGTAACCAAAGACACAAAGGCATAGAAGCAAGAGTGTACATGGTGTGGTTTGAAGGATTCATTTAGCTGAAGTGTAGTGTGTATGGAGGGTAGTAATATGAAATAAGACTGAAATATGGAAGCTCTAGAGAGTTTTGTATGCCCAGAAAAAATTTGAAGTTTACTCTGAAGGGCATAGGGAAGATAATCAAATAAAGGAAGGGTTTGCAAAAATCTATTCAAGTGAAATATTATTCTGGCAACATTATGAAAGATGAATTAGAGAAACTAGAGAATGAATGCAAGTGGAAGAGATGCTATGAGGCTAACAGTTCAGGTGAATGGTAATATCCAGTGCTGAAATGAGAATAAGAAAAGAGAATATAGACCTGAGAGATTAAAAGCATCATCTATGGAGCCTGGTAACTAATGGAACAGAGATGTCCTGGAGGCATCTAGAGATTTGGTGATGAAATTTAGAGGCAAGAACATAATATCATATTAAAACTTGATGATGGAATTTAGAGATTACACAGTTTAACAAAAGAGGAACCAAGGCTCAGAAAAACTAAGTGATTTCCCCATTGTCACAGAGGTAGTAAATATTAGAACCATCTTAAAGCCAATTCCTCTGTCCCCAAATCCAGTGGTCCTTCTACAATACTATTTAAAGATATATAGATATAGATATAGTATATGTATATAAATATATTGCACATTCTCACAGTTTTATATTCTATGCTTACTCAGATGACTTAGAGTAGAATATAAAGTTAAGAAAGCAGAAATATAGGGGGAAAAATTCAAAGGCAAATCCTTAAGAAACACCCACATTAACAAGTTGGAAAGAGAAAAAACCAGTAAAGAAGATAGGGAGGAGAACTAAAAAAAGTATGGTGAGTGTCTAAGAAGTAGGTGGACAACTCTACCAAAAGCAGCAAAGAGGTCAAGAATGCTGAGTCTTGTAAAGGGGCATTTTTCTTAGACATCTTAAACTGGATGACCTGGAGGCATCTTAAAGTCAATATGTCCAATGTAGAACTCACTATTTTCAAAACAAAACAAAACCTTCCATTTCTGAACTGCAAAAGGCACCACCCTTCTTCCTATCACCTGGGCTCAAAAACCTCAGAGTCTTCCTTGACTTCTCATTCTTAGTCTCATTCTCATTTACCTCAATTATCTAATATTTTGCCAAATCTATACCTCCTCTTCTTTCTATTTGCCCAACCTCAACCCTAGTTCAGCCCCCTCTTTTCCTCAATCTACAGCAATAGCCTTCTAACAAGTCTCTTTGCTTCAGATTTCTCTGCAATCCAATTCATCTTTGGATTTTAATACCACATTCACTAGTCTTAATTTTTCTAATCCAGTCTAAAGGTTATTTAGTTGTCTTCATAGATAAACAAAGGAAACAAAAGTTTAATACTTCTGCCTTCTTTCTTTTGTCAGTTACTATAATTCTATTTACTGAGAAGAGGTCCTATTCCTTCCTTAATCCTACTATTTTCTTTCAATATTTTCCTTTAAAAAAAACCTTTTTTAAGGATTTTTTGCTGTACTTAGTCCATTTTAAACTTTTCTTGACACTAATCCTAAAGAATATTGTGTGCCAAGCTTTGATGATCCTCCAAAAGTCTTCTGTATTTGTGTATATTCCAGGTTGCATATTCCTAGGGAGATGTAACTACCTGTGAAGGAGACAGAACCATATTTGGTCTTAGCACCCTACACTGGAGAAATAATCTTGTGTAATAGAAAAAGTCAGAAGGCTTGCGTTCATGTTTTATCTCTGCTCCTTATTGCCTATAGTAAATAGGGAGTGTTATTAAACTCTCTCAACCTGTTTATTCCTCTAGGAAATAATAATAATTACACTATCAATCTCATGAGAAAGATGCCTCATAAACTTCAAATTGCCATTTGAGTTGTTATCTTGATCAATAATAAGAAAAATGTATTCTATGAATAGACAGGATTTAGGAGTGCATTAGGGCAAGTCCTCTAGCCAGTTGTTTTCAGAGGAAAAGGAATTTGCTCAACAATATTCTAAATATCTATCACCAGTTACAGGAGAAGGCTAAAATATTCCTCAGCTTCAAAGTTGAACATAACTTTGGTTATGAGAAACTCTGACTGACAGACACAAAATTTTACCTGATTCCTAACAATATCATTTTATTATTTCTTATTCCTTCTCTTCAAGATTTCCTTTTCCAAAAGGAAGAAAAAGAGAAAGAAAGAAAGAAAGAAAGAAAGAAAGAAAGAAAGAAAGAAAGAAAGAAAGAAAGAAAGAAAGAAAGAAAGAAAGGAAGGAAGGAAGGAAGAAAGAAAGAAAGGAAGAAAGGAAGGAAGGAAGGAAGGAAGGAAGGAAGGAAGGAAGGAAGGAAGGAAGGAAGGAAGGAAGGAAGGAAGGAAGGAAGGAAGGAAGATAATGGATAGATAGATAGATAGATAGATAGATAGATAGATAGATAGATAGATGGATGGATGGATAGAACGATAGATATGTCTATAAATCAGAGTTGATAGTCTATGGGGAAATTATATATGCACAAATGAATAAATATAAAGCATACACATACAAATTAATTTCCCATGATGGAGTAAGTACCACCACCTGGGGGAATTAATAAAAACCTCCTTGTGGAAATAATAACTTGACCTAAAAAAGAATTTTTTCTGAAACATACTTTCAGATTTTGTTTGAAGCTCTGCAAAGAGAGGAACCCCAATACCTCCAGAAAGTCCATTTCATTTTGGATAGTTTTAATTGTTAGGAAATGTTTCCTTTTCTAAGCCCAAATATCAGCTATTACCCCTAGTTCCTTCCTCTGTGACCAAGTAGAACTTTGAAGACTCCTATCATGCACTCCCTAAATTTTATCTTCTCCAAACAAAACATTTAATCTATAGAATGTTCTTTTTAATTTCACAGACTATAAAAACATAAAGTACATTTTGTGCCTAAAAGCACTTCCCCTCCACCTCCCAGCCCTTAGGTGGTTGTCCCAGAGAATACTATTCTAGGTACAAAATATTCTAGATTTGCATACACTCCCAAATCATCACCCATGATCTTCCAACAATGTGTTTACATTTCATAACCAGTCAGGGGGCACAATTAGTTCAAGGATGAATTAAGCAAGGATGAAATAAAATATTGACTCCATAAACCTGGAATACGTTTATGTACAAACACACACACACACACACACACACACACACACACACATCCATCAGTTAGAAGAGTAGAAGAGTGTAGGAAACAGACCTCCTCTATCCTTAGATTACCTTGGTTTCTCTAAGTCAGTAACCCTTTTATAGGAACAGAAAAGAAAAACTTCCTCTTGTTTTCATCTAGAATTAAATAGGACAATAAGTTAATAAGCACCTTGAAAACAGAAAATACACCTGTTAAGCAGCTAGGCAGATGTAATAATAATAATTTTCCATAATAATATTTATTTAGTACTTTGATGTGATCCAAGAAGAGAGGATACCAAACACTGAAAAAAAATAGGCTTTATTATGACTGAAAAAAAGCAATCAAGAAAATCAATAATTACGGTTTTACATTTCTACAACATCTTTATGAGAAAAATCTATGTTCATATGATTTGCAGATATGCTTGAAGAAAGTATAAGAAGAGAATAGTCAGTTTTTCGCAGACTTATATCAGAAGTTCACTAAGGTCCTGTTGTCCTTATTAACATTGGAAAAGAAATAAGATATTGACTGCCACTCCTAGAATATCATTTCACTAAAGCCCTGGCTATGCTTCATTTCATTCCCTCCTCTCCTTCACAGCCTCCTCTATACCAGATAGGTACCATTTACTTCAACCTCCTTCTCTAGTCCTGGAACCAGGACCCATGATTACATCAGCTCTTGCCATTTTTCCTGGATGGCATGTATCATTTAATTTCTCTTTTGCCCTATTCACCATCCCAGTAATTTTCCAGACCAAAATTCACCTCCTGGTCACCCTTCCCTAATGCTGCCATTTCTTCCATTAGAATGTAATCTCTTTCAGAACAGAGAATGGCTTTGCTTTTCTTATTTTTATCCCAGTGCCCCAGTGCTTCACATAATGCATTGAGCATGTACTTATTATATGCTTTTCCATTTGTTTGTTTAATTTTTACTTGTTTATTTGAGCTCAGGTCTTTCCAGCTCTGGATGCAGCAATCTATTCATTGAATCACTCATCTGCTCCTTTTACCAATCACAATATGATTTTATCATATGTGTGTATGAATATATGTATTATTAAATAATATTATGAAAAACTAAAATCCCAACATAGCTCCCTTATTTGCCTAGAGAAAACTTATGACTTCTATTGTTCATATATATATAGATATATATAGATATATATGTGTGTGTGTGTAAATATGCAACCATAGACATATGTACATATATAGAAATAACATGCATATGTCAAGATAATATTTAATCTATTACCCTTTTCAAATAAATTAAAACTCTGGAGGAAAAAAGAATCCTGCTTATCTTTTCTTTTGCTATTTTATAATTATTCCATTGTTAGGTCATGTTTAGTATCCATCCTGAGTGATGCTTGGTGAAATTTTAAAACTTCTAATCTCTCCCTCCTGCCTTCTTAGAAGTACACAAGGCATTTCAGCCCCTCCCAAGATCCCTTTTGGAATACCCTTAATGATACTAAAATATTTGGTTATTCCCTAAACACCGCCCTAAAGATGAACCTTTGGACTCTGTGTTCTTCAAGCTGCCAAGTTGAAAACTGCTCATATGTTCTATTTAACCAAACTCAATGGCAAACTCACATATAGCAAATTTTCTGCTAGATCTGTAAATTTGTAAGAAAATATCAAGACAATAGAGAAAAATCAATATCCTCAAGCAGTCTTCTCAGCACTTCCCATAACATTTCCTAGAAAAATAATTTTGAGGTCATATTATCAGATCAAACATATGCTTCAATAGTGTCAATCATAAAATTTTCCAAAGCAAATACAATTAATAGTATACTTCTTACTGCTCTACCTCTCTACTTAAAAATATTGGACACATTCTGGAGGGGAAAGCATAAATTTAATCTACATCCCAATCTTAATAAATTGCAAATGATTTATAAATAAACTATCCTACATATATTATGATGGTAAATTTCCAAATAAAGTATTTTCTAGGAAGATCTTAGGTCTCTACTAAGGTGTAAATTTCCTATCTCTTTGATAAATGACCCATTGAAGGACTTTCTCAGGAACTGAATTTGGTTTTTTGTTTTGTTTTGTTTTGTTCTGCTTTAGTGACATAAGCAACAACTTTCTGACAGCTTCTACTGTTCCATTCACAGAATTAAGGAAGGCTTTGTGGGTAGGCTCTAAGACAAAGAGCCCTTAGAGTTTCTAGCTAACCCATCCTTTTGGTTTTTATGACCTCAAATGTTGATGATGTTGAGTGTTACTTTTCCAGAGCTATCTATATATCAAACTTGAATGATGCCAAATGGAAATTATCATAAGACACAAAAACAACTTCAAGTGGCTAACATCTTATAAGGTCAGGGTAATGTAGTGGGAAAAAGAATTGAATTGCAAATCAGAAGATCTGGGCTTAGCTGGGTTTCTGTTGCTTACTACTTTGTGTGACTTTTTCTAATTCATGTGAACTCTCTGGGCTTGTCTCAGTTTCCTCATCTGCAAAATGAAAAAATTGTATAAAATGTTATTTAAATTTTCTTACAACTGTAATATGTTGGGACACAATGATCAGTTTCAGTAATCTATACTAATAAAATCATTTCTAAATATTCCAGTGTTCCCCCAATAGAAATCATGAGCATCCTCAGGAAAAAAAGGACAAAACCCACAATAATCACTTCCCTCCTGACATAGATTTGGATCATAGAGGCTGAGAGAAAAAAATGAAAACATAAGAGAAAAGATCACAGCCCATATAGATGGCAAATTTGCCTAGTCCCTTCATCTCAAGTCTCTGTAGATCCCCCTGCAAAGTTCCTTCCACTATTCTCATCCTCACAACAGAAATCTGACAGCTCTATCCAAAAACTTGTGTTCAGTCTGAGAAACACAACTAATATAATCTATAAGTATTCTGGAAATTGCTTGTCTGTTTGGATAGACTATGGAAGATTAATAAAGCATATTGTCTAAGATACAAAATTTTGTTCTATAATGAATCCTTTTACATTTTCATGTTAAATTCAAATATTCCAGTCTTCTGACAGTATTTACTTGTATCTTCAGAGGCGTGTGTATGTGTTTATGTGGGTATGTGAAATGTATTTGTGTGTATGTGTTTTTGTCTGTGTGTATGTTGTTGTAATTTTAAGGAACAAAAAGGTAAAATGTCCAAATTCGCCACAAGAGGGCAGCTACAACATGAATTTGAGAATACCTGCCTAGGTTTGGCTTCCCAAAAGGCCCTCACTATATGCCTTTCACTCAAGTTTCAATCCAATACCAACATTTATTTCAGAGTTGTTCTAGTAACATTTTTTAAATTTCTGTACTTAAGCAAATCCTTTTCAGTCTTCTTTTTGGAACAAGTGTGTCCATTTTTAGAACTTTATAAAAAATTGTTATCTAAAAAGATCTTTGGAGACCAATAAATTACTTGACAAATTTGGAAAAAAATCAGAAAATATTTTTATTTTAATGATGTTTGACCCTGGATAAAAATAAAACAGTGATAGTTATTTTAATTCCCTGAATTCAATAGAGAATTTTCTCCTAAGATTTTGGACACTTTTGCCAAATATTTTCATCAGTGCTTAGTCGTTATTTTATTCTCAATTTCCTAAAAACATCCAAGATCAAATTTATTGGGAAATTGTATCACTGAATTAACAAGTTGGAGGTCTGTAAGCAGGAAAACAGATTATTAATGACATCTATATATAGCCTCCTGTTGCTTTTATGTTGATGGATATTTGAACTTAGTATTTTACTTTCTTAAAAGGGATGAATATAAATCAAATAACTAATTTTAAGTGTACATATTATAGTTTTATATACACAATTCCGGTCACTGAAAATCAAAGGTAGCTTCTTTCAATATTAGTATGATGTTTTTGTGTTTTTACTTTACAATCTTAGAGGAATTCTCCTGCAACACATATCATATAGTATCATAAGATTAAGAGCTGAAAGAAACATTAGAAATATTTGATTCTACAAGGAAAAGAAACTGGAGGCCCTAGAGAGAAAAAGTGACTTATTAAAGGGCGCAAAAATAACAAGTAGAAGAAACCATAGTCAATCTGAGCTCTATTTCCAATCCAAAGCTCCTGACACTAGACTGTATACTCATTAATATTTGGGTACTTGGAAGAACGGAAGAGTTCTTGAAAGTTTCCATCATTTCAAATCAAATCTACTTTCTTTTTTTTTTTTAAGGGCATTTAAAGAAACCTCCCTCAAAAAAGACCTTAGTTCCTAATCTCATGATCCCTTATTTACTTATCTTTTGTCCTTTTGGAGTTTCTTGCACCAATAGCACTTGGGTTGACTTTTCCCACTGTAAGAGTAAGTTTATTGGATTCTCAGGACCACCTAGGATCTACTCTAATTGATAACAGGTGAATCAAACCAATCTTACAATGCTCCCTGAATCTAGTCCACTGACTGTTGCTGTAATATAACATAAGGAGCAGGATGAAATCCCTGAAGAATACTTCCTGAGAAGTAAGTAACTTTAAGCAGCAGACACTGGCAGACCCAGCTCACCTCTGCACACTGAAACTCTTTATCTATGAAATGAGTTGATAACATCACAGAAAGAATTGTATGAGACTCTTTGTGAAAGTATGTTCTTCAGATGGGAAGTATTATTGCTATCAGTATTTAAAACTTCTCTTCATGTTCCAACAAATAAACTGAATACAGTCAAACAAGGGAGCCCTATTGGCTGGCCTCAATACAGATCAGACAACATGCCTAGATCCAGGTTGCTGTTGTCTGATTCCTCATGATCCCCTGTGGGATTTTCTTAGCAAAGATATTGGAGTAGTTTGCATTTCCTTCTCCAACTCAGTTTAGGGAGGAGGAAACTGAGATAAAGGGTTAAGTGACTTGCCTAGGGTCACATAACTAGTAAGTGCTTAGGTTAAAATTTGAACTCAGGATTCCCTGACTCCAGGTCAAGTGCATTATCCACTGTGCCTACCTACTAGCTGTGTAAACCTTAGCAAGTGACATAGCCACTTGCCTCAATTTCTTCTTCTTTCTAATGGAAATAATAATGGCCCTACCCTGTCTTAGGAGGATTAAATGAAATTTCTATAAAACTCTTTGTCAACCTTCAGCTATGATATGAATGTTATCTATTGTTATTTTTATTGTTTTTAGAGCTCATTCTTTCCAGTTAAAATCTATGATCCTAAGATCTAATCTGCAAGTCTTTGTTCAAGTTGCAAAAAGACTACTTCACAAACAAGTCTTATTTCAAGTTTCTTTGTAAGCTGACTGTTTAGAATTTAAAATGTATTTTACTAATAAAAAATTATAAATAATTACTAGTTTCCCCAACTGGTGCACAAAAGCTCACTTAACCCGCAATGTAGTCACAATAATACCATAATTCATATTTAATGATTCTATGCTTTCATCAATATAGTTCTTCATCTTCCCTACTTCCTCATCCTGTCCAGTTCCCAATCTTCTCTTATATAATCTCCACCAAGGATCTCACCAGCATAACTGACATTTTCCTCTAGATAACATTTAAATTGAAGTAAAGTAGATTGTTCAGTTTCCCTTTCAAAATATATCAGAACTGTGAAGATAAAAGAATCTTGAGATCTTTTTTGCTGCATTATAATTTAATGTTAATTTATAAAATTATTTTGATGGGAAAATTAATGTTTCAGTATAACCCACAGAGAACACTTAATGATTTACAAATACAAAAATATTGTGATGAGTTAGGTGCAAACAAGTTAGTCACCAAAACATGCAAAGATCAGTCCCCAAGAAAAAAAAATCACTGATTGATTTCTTAGAATTTCTATAAACTTCTTTAATGTCTGTGCTCAAGACAAAAAGTCCCCCCTGTCCAATTAGAAGCCATATTTCTCACTCCAAGGTGTTTTTTCTATAAGTCTCCATCAATCAGCACTGCCCTCAAGGGATACTCAAGTCCCAAATTTAAGGGATTCAACACTCAGTCCCACAGTCAGTCATTGAGTGGCTCGAAGACTAGGGCTTCTAGTGAGTTACTTACAGTTTTAACTGTGGTTGCTCCTAATTCATTTTCCACTTAAATTTGATTCAAAGTTTATTATATAAACTACTGATACAATTGTTTATAATACTTTTCCATTGCTTGTCCATCCTCTCAGAAGGTTCATGTATGTTTATCTGTTGTTTAAGGACACACACATGTCATTTATGACATCATATCATACAACTGTTTTTCCTAGTATTGAAAAACAGCCTATTCAAAACAACTCAATCACAAAATGAAAGTTGAAAATAAAATGGAATTAGTCATTTGAAGTTGATAAACAACCCTACTATCTTCTTAAGGTGATAAAACTCATTGGACTATAATGCAACAAGAAAGAACAGGGCTGGCATGAAAACTTCTACTTCTTTATAGCCAAGTTGTAGTAACTACCAGCACAAGGGTCACAGGACTTTGCCACAGTGCTCTGACAAACAAGTTTGGGGTAGGGGGCAGGCACATCTGTACTCCCAGTTGTTACTTCCATCTTGCCTCTTGCTTCTTAGTCAGAATACATAGCAGGCAACATTCACTCCCTTCCCCCAACCCTACGATCCCATCACCTTGGCACCTTGTTTCCAAGACCCAACTTCCCAATCCCAAAGGACTTGAGGTTGTATTCTCTGAGTAAATGCATCTGCCAGAACATTGTCTACTGCACTTCTTCCAGCCACCCCATCATCAAA
Organism: Macrotis lagotis; assembly: GCF_037893015.1. Classification (NCBI taxonomy): domain Eukaryota; kingdom Metazoa; phylum Chordata; class Mammalia; order Peramelemorphia; family Peramelidae; genus Macrotis; species Macrotis lagotis. The sequence continues at coordinate 110,852,729 of NC_133658.1, read as the reverse complement.
TTGTTTTTGGTCCAAGAAAATTATGACTGGTCCCCTCAACTCATCTAGTACATAACAAAATAGCACTCTTCTTAATCTTACATGTGACAATGACTGACCATGGGAGAGTCAACCTGTCTATCAGGAAGACCAGACATCCAGTGACCTAAGCATTATTTGACCAGTCTATACCCCAAGGCAATATTCTAAGACTATAAATGAAAAAAATTGCTTATTCACATTAGTAGAAGAAATGTCCTCTGAGGAATTCTCTATAGCAATAAATCAGAAGAACATAGGTCCAGACAAAAACAAATCAAGTATATATATGTACAGAAACATAGATGTACCCATAAATACACACACACACACACACACACACACACACACACACACACACACACACAGTGAAAGAGAGCAAGACTAAATGATGAAAAGAGCTCATTTTAATGCATTCTGTATATTCAGTGCCTCAGTCATTTTTCAGTTGTGTTCAACTCTTTGTGATCCCATTTGGAGTTTTTTGGCAAAAATATTGGAGTAATTTGCCATTTCCTCCTCCAGCTCATTTTGCAGAGGAGAAAACTGTGTGGAAAATAAGGTAAGAGACTTGTCTAGGGTCACACATCTAGTAAGTACCTGATACCAGATTTGAACTTAGAAAAATGATTTTCAGATTGTAGGTCTGGCACTTTATCTACTGCACCACTTAGCTGCCCCCCATTCTGCACACTACTGCCAAATAATCTTCAAACATATTCTTATAATGTCACTCTTTGGTTCAAAAACTGACAATGATTCCCTATTACCTCAGTATAAAATAGATGCTCCTCAGTCTAGCATTAAAGGCTTCACAATCTGACTTCAAACTAACTTTCCTGGCTTATTCCATATTACTACTTCCCCTTCACTAATTTATTCCAGCCAAACTCATTATTACATCTCCACTTTTCAAAAGCCTAATATTCCACCAAGAATCAGTTCAAGCACTAGCTATATCATGACACCTTCCCTGATTCCTTCTCCCCCATCTCCAATGACTAATGTAATCTCCCTCTTCAAATTACTTTATATTTATATAGCTGTGTACATGTTAAATCCTCTTTTGCAAATATGCTTGAAAGGCAAGAATATGTTGCTTTTATGTTTTTGTAACATGTTATTAAATTGGGTGAAAGTTGCTAAGGGTCAAATTTTGGCTCATTGAAAGGTATAAGTTTCTAATAATTAAAATTTTCCAAAAATGAAATGAACTGTTTTGGAATATAGTGGGTTTCTTTTCACTTAAATCTCTCGAGCTAAAGTTGGAGAAATATTTTTAGCTATGTTGTAGAAGGGATTCTTATGCAGGTATGAGTTAGATTAGAGAGATACTAAAGTCCCTTCTAACTGAGAATTTGTGATTCTGTGATATTAATTAGAATGCATTAAAGTAAGGACTCACCTATATAAGTCACTGTCCCTAACCTCAAAGAATTTATTCTCAATCTAGGTGAATAAAGCATTACAAATAAACAGATAGTTAATTATCTCAGACAGTATAAGATAAATTGTAAATAATTGATGTAGTATTATAATGTAGTACAATAGTTCTGATCCTACATGCATTCCTTAAGTATAATGCATAATATGCTGAATATTATATAAGAGTAAATAAACTGTTAATGCCATGAACAATATCCACCCTTCTCTGTGAATCTGAGTCAAAATTATCCCCCTAAAGAAGTCAAATTATGTTAATACTCTAAAAATTTCAGACTTTCAGAGAAGGGGATAAACATTTAATCAAAAGGAATTCTTATACAAGTCATGGCCCAGGGCCACCCAAGTTTTAGACTCACACAACCTTGTGTCTGAGTTTGAGTAATGACCAAAAAGGGAAGTTTCTTTTTGACTTATTGCATCTTTACCCAGAGTTTTCTTTGGGAAGTCTCCAAATATGATTGTGTCTAGATTTTAACAGGGTCCCTATCTTCTATACAAGCACTCAAGGTAACAAACTCATATCAGGTAGAGGACAGCTCTCAATTTCACTCAACAGAAAATGAAGAAAATATACTGGACTCATAGAAGCCCAAAAGCAGATTCAAAAAATACATAACCCCTTCATAGTGGTCCATAAGCTACCCTCTGAAGGAAACTGAACTAGGGCTTGCCAGTAGGGCAATATTCCAACATTCCAATGAATCTCTGGCTCTCCCAAAGGGACCTACCCACGAAGTTGCTCCCAGATAAATAGTTCTACCCTGTAGTTTGGACTCCTTGTGGGTAGGAATCACACAATGGGACTGCAGAGCAGGTCATTCCTTTACTAGTAGATTGACACTGTCCGAATAACTAAATATAATAGAAAGGGACAGTGTATGTTTCTTCTCCTCTGACATTCTTACTCCTCTCTGACTACAAGGATCATGGAGAACTCTTCTTCTTTCTCCAAAAACACATAATTCAAGAATTTCTATACTCTTTCTAATAGGTCCAGTATCAAAATTTTAAACTAGGTGATAATCAAGAAACAACCCCCATGAAATTTTCCCTTTTTGCTAGAAAACTAGATTCTGAATTCACACTTCCTTTTCTTTTAACTAATAGGCAGTCATTAAGTATCATTGTTCTTAAACTATTCTCTTGTAAAACATGGGAGAAAAAGTTGTTGCTGAGCACATATAATTCCTATGCACTTCTGCCCCATGTTAGCTAGTAACAGCTCCTGGTGAGAAAAAACATAGAAATCCCCCCATACATATCCTCTTCTTACAAAAAGAAAACAAAAAAGGTCAAGTAGGTATGTTATCTTATTTTTATGACAACAGTTCTCTAAGTGTGAACCACCCTTTCTGAGAGGGGGGTGAAGTCAAAATAATTTTCATAATGCAATGATATCATATATCTGTTAAATTGTTCCTCCCTTTTCCCACTATATATCTGGGTGAGGCCAGATTTTCTTCATATACTTCAGCCAAAATAATATATTACAATCAATTGAATTCAGAAGCAATTGTGGCAATTAAGCTGTCTTCTATTAAGTCAGACTTTAAAGAGATTTAAAAACATAAAAAACAATACCACTTTTCTCAGTAATTTTTTGTTCTGGAAAATATAATTTTAATAGAAATATATTAATTATGTTAGCATGTAATAAGTTTTATGTTTTAAATAAAGTAATAAATATTTTAAATTTTTAATATAATAAATATCAATAGAAGTAATTCAAATAAACAAAAGCTCTCTGGGGGCCCTCAATACTTTTTTTTAGGTATTTTTGCAAAGCAAATGGGGTTAAGTGGCTTGCCCAAGGCCACACAGCTAGGTAATTATTAAGTGTCTGAGGCTGGATCTGAACCCAGGTATTCCTGACTCCAGGGCTGGTGCTTTATCCACTATGCCACCTGGTCACCCTTTCCCTCAATACTTTTTAACACTGTAAAAGTACTGCATAGAAAAAATGGAACATGAACTTGGACAGACTTCAAGAGATAATAGAGGATAGAAGGTCCTGGAGTGCGATGATCCGTAAGGTCATGAAGGATTGAACAACAAAAACAATAACAATAGCAAGAGTCCTGAGAGCAAAGAAGTTTGAGAGCTGCTCTTTGCTGCTGCTTAGCATCAAGAAGTGGCTCCATCAATAAGAGTCAATCATCCTGAATCCCAGTCAAACAAATTATCTTGGGAGTATCCCCAGTCACTGAAATTCTATCCCAGGGCTTCTACAACCAAGCAAAGGTTCCCTGCCCTATCAGCTCATCAAGTTGATTGGGAAACTACCCTTATCAAAGCTTTCTTACACTTGTTTATTGATGGTGACTGGGCTACAACTACAGTTCTTCTACAAAAACAATTATAGAATTTACAAACTTGCGAGCACCATAAATCAAGGAAAAAGCCTAAAAATATTAAAAGGCAGATGTGATTTAGGTTCAATTCACAGGACTGAGGAGGAAAAGTAAAATTAAGGGGAAGAGTAGGAGAAAGCAAAGGGGAGGATCTTAGAGGCACTCTGACCTCTACACCAAGACTGAGCAAATTTCCATGATACCAGTTTACTCACAGGTCTTCAGGGTAAGTAGGTCAATAGATTATGAACTGCTGATTCAAACCTAACAATGCCAAATATTCCAGTGGACAAAGAACTGAGAGGCAATAACCCAAAATAAATTTATAGATTATAATTTTGCCATCTAAAAAAAAGAATATAATCACTTAAACAAGTGAGATATAGAAATTCTGAAAAATGCCAAATCACAATTATCTGATAGAAAAAGTAAATTAAAACAGTTCTGAGCTGTCACATTGCATCCATTAAATTGATAAGGTTAGTTTGGGTTGGGGTTTTTTTTAAACTTCCCATGCCTTACCATAATGTGGAATTAATTCTGAGTTCCATAGGCTTTACCTGTAAAGCTTTCTCTGACTCATTCTGCTATGCTGGAAAAGCTTCAAGGACAGTTCTGGCAATAAATGATTTCTACTTGCTGAATATCAGCCTAGATAATGATAGTATAAAATGGCTCTCAAACCTTCACAACTTCCTTTTACTTCTGCAGTGATGTTATAATGAGACACAAAAGGTACTAAGAATCACACAAATGTTAGATTATTAATGTTAACAAACATTAATTTCACTTTTGGTACTCAATAGTGTAAGATCTTTGCTGGATAATCAAAGATTTGACATACTACTGGAAGAACTCAGTTGTGTAAGTCTTGACATTCTCTTTAAGGGAAACTGGAAGACAAAAGAAAAATACGGCTATATAGAGCTCACAGCTTCTTCTTGTAAAGACAAATAAAGGAGCTAGCAGAGTTGGCATCCAAGGGCAGTGAGAAACATCACTTGCCAGACTATTGGTTTGCTTGGCTTGCAGTGCTCATGATAAGCATATATCAAAAAATTAAAATAATTACAGTTTATGGACCAGCATGTTACAAAGGTTGAAGAAATAAAGTTGACAAAGAACTCAGAAAGGACATCCAAGTTAAACAATCTATTCTTTCATTTTCAATGACTTCAAAGAAAAGGTGACCAGAGGCAAAGATGTTGAAAAGCATGTTAAAAAATATAATTCAGGAATAAGAAATTATGGAAATCAAGGGTTATATAGAAACCTCAAAACTACATATCATGCATATTTTATTTAAGAAGACAGTTGAAAGACACTACATACCAAAAAGAAATCTTGGTTCCATTTTACCAGTACATCACTGGTTATTAATTATAGCAATCATTTCCAAATCAACATTCTGTGTATGGTAAACCACCAACTTGTTAGAACAAAGACGAAAATCAGAACCAAAGTAGAAGAATAGAATGGAGAGCATATGATGTACAACTGGGACATGTCCAACACTACCTCAACAAGGAAGTTGTTAAAACTAGAAATGGACAAAAGAAGAAAACTGGCATGAGTTGTGTCTTTTCTGAATAAATGAATGAGTGGATGAATGCTTGAATGAATGGAAAAGCATTTTCGCAATTACAATATGCCAAACACTTTTCTGAGTCCTGAGAATACAAAAAAGCAAAATTAGTCTCTGCCCTTAAAGAGTTTATATTCTAAAGGGGAAACAACATACAAAGGCAAATGATGGTTCTGGAAAGTTATAAGAATGATGAGTGAGAGAGTATTGAGATATCCCATATTGGAATGATGGAAGATTTCATTTGATCATAGTTCCAGAACTTAGGAAATTGGGAAGAAAATTAAGAATTGGAAGGAAAAAATGCCCCTGTGAAAGTAAGGACATAAAGAAGATAGTTGGTGTGTTGAGAGTAAAGTGAAGCTTGCTGAGACTTTTCCTGAAAAAAATGGTTTGAAAGAGATAGTGGGTTTCCAAGGCATAGCAGCATGATATAGTAGAAAGTGACCCGGACTTGGAAACAGAGGATCTGAGTTTGAATTTCAACTCTACTGTTTACTATTTCTGCAATGATAGGCAAGTTGGTGTACTCACCTATAAAATGTTTGCTAAAGTCCTTTTCACTTTTAAATTTATGATTCTTTATTATTTGAATAGCTAGATGGTACAGTGGATAGAACACCAGACCTAGAATCAGGAAAACACAGCTCATGCCAATTTTTCTTCTATTGTCCATTTCTAGTTTTAACAACTTCCTTTTTGAGGTAGGGTTAGACATGTCTCAGTTGTACATCATATGCTCTCTATTCTATTCTACTTTGGTTCTGATTTTCATCTTTGTTCTAACAAGTTGGTGATTTATCATACACAGAATGTTGATTTGGAAATGATCTAATCTCAAGCACAAGTTATGTGACCCTGGGTAAGTCATTTTATAATGAGCTGGAGAAGGAAATGGCAAACCACTCCAGTATCTTTGCCAAGAAAACCTCAAATGGAGTCATGAAGAATCAGACAGAACTGAAATGACTGAATATGACAAATAGTACTAATGCGAATACAATATTAAACACACACACGCACACACACACAAACCCCCACATAAACAAACAAAAAAGAGCTTTACTATCTTTTTATTTTGTCAAAGTTTGCTATAATTAACAAGCAAAAAATAGCATTCACTTTTATTTTTGTCTGTATGTTTCTAGTGATGATCAATAAGTTCAGAATAAAATTTTAAAATAAAATAAAGAATCCTGAGTCATCTTCTTGATACTTGTTCCTGTATGTTCTCAAATTTGGTAACTCCCAAGTACTTCAGAATTTCCTATTCATCAATGCAGATTGTTTAGACTATCTGAGAAAATATAACAATCAGTCTATAATGTTAAAGCAACTACAAACAGAGCTGTATGTTTCCTATGTAAGAAGTGGAAAAGAATAAGAATAAGAATACAAAGCCATTGGTATAATAAACCCAGAAGAGCAATGGGATCCTCAGGAGATTGCCCAGAAACAGAATATTGTGATTGGAATAGTGCTAATATCAAACAGATTATCAAAAGAAGCCATGTTTGACACAAGTTGACTACATGTTGACCATTAAGCTCCAGCTATCACAGGTCTAATGAATCACAATAGTGATGACTGTCATCCTATGACTGTCATCTAAACCCTTAAAACACTGTGGTTGTATGGGAAAAAAGCATTGTTTTAATAGATAAGAGACCTGGATTCTAGTTCTCATTCCACCAAGTACTAGCTATATAACCTTGGGCAAGTTGTTTTGCCCCTTTGTGTCTTGGCCACTTTAACTATAAAATGGAAACAAAGATATCCTGTAGACTAGACTAGATAAATACTTAACCTCATCAAGATCTATGAATCTAAAAGAATGCTTCCAGTTTGAGGATTTAATTGCCCCTCTTAAGATAAATGCTTAAGATATTACAGTAAGGGGTAGCTAGATGGCATAGTGGATAGAGCACCAGCCCTGGAGTCAGAAGGACCTGAGTTCAAATCCAGCCTCAGACACTTAATAATTTCCTAGCTGTGTGATCTTGGGAAAAATCACTTAATTCCATTGCCCTGCTGAAAAAAAAAAAAGTTTAGGCAGCAAGAATAGCAACTAACCTACTTAACTCACATCACATGCATAATAACATTCTAAGAAAGAAGCTAAAACCAGAATCTGAATTCTAGAACTATGCCGACTTCACTGGCTTTCTTCTTCAAGGATTTAAAGAGTTAAGCCAAATGCTTAGAAATGAATAGTGATAGACTGCACTAGTTCCTGAACAGTGTTGCATTTGTTTTTGTTTTTTCCTAGGAGAAAAAAAAAGGAAAATACACTCTTTAGTGGGATAAGAAAAACAAATCTACAAAATCCCAGCAACCTACCTGCCCCCTATCAAGCTAATAGGAATTCTGCCTGAAGTCCAATGAAACCAACCAAGAAGAAAGAAAAGGCTTTTTTTTTAAGAAAAGGGGATAAAGTATTACAAATTATTTGCTGCTCTCAAGAGAACCCCTGAGTATTGCAAAACTTGATAATTACTGATTCATGACTGATTTAGGAAAAACATCAACTTAAGTAATCAGGTCAGGGCAGAGCTGCTGACCACAGTGCTGCTGGCAGGAAACTTCCCTACTTTCTTTCATCATTTCTCTCATTAATGTTTAACATTTTTACAGAATTTAGCTTTTAGCACATTATTGGTCTATTCTAGTAAACAATTGGGAACACAGGACCCACTGAATTACCTGCAAGCAAGCACCTAACCTAAGAATAGTTTTTATTTCAAACCTAACCCTTCCAAGCTTAGAAACTGGAAAAATGTAGTACTCTTCTAATATTTACAAAATAAAATATTTACAGGAATAGGACTTGGCAGAACTGTAATTACATGGGGTGGTTGGGTCTTTCCTTAGAACTTGCCATCAGAAGAGATACTTTGGAATGCTGGCCATCCAACCAAATGGGCTGCCTCTGGCAAACTACACTAAGTCTGATGGCCCCTTCTCTCAACCTCCCTTCCCACCAGGACAGACTGACATTGACACATGACCTGATTTTAGAGCTAGAGTTATGTAGGATACTCATGATCAATGGAAAATCAGTGGGAGTTGGGGGAAGGAGTCATTTGCAAGGGCACTAGTCACAGACCCTTCCTCCCAAATAGCAAAGCCAATTGTAACTGTACCCAGTCCCTAGCTTTCCTCACCCTCCTTTTCTCTGGAATCCCCACCAAAAGTAGGCATTCTATTTACTCCCCACTACTATAATGATATTTCACAGAACCAAACATCTAGAGTTGAAATAGGCCTCAAAACCCATCTAACCCTGTCTTATATAGATGAAGAAACAGGTTCATTGTCACTTCCTTATGGTCACACAAGTCATTTCAGAAGTAGAATTAGAAGCTGACTCCTGATCTACACTGTCTTTGTCACCGTCACTCAGCAAACCCTTTCCTTCTTTTAAAAGTTCTCTCTAGTCTGTCCTAAACTTTGTTATTATCATATATGAATCTCCAAGTTATTTTCTTTCCTCCCAAAAACATTCAGCATATAGCTTAGTCTTCTCTAATCTCTGCCCTTCTCTGTTTCATTAATCTCCTCAAATCCCATGACCAATATCTCCAGTCTACCTCAAACATTACCTGGAGGAGTCCAACCAGACATTCCTCCACCCCACCCTACTCCCAACCTCCCACCATCTCCACCATCTCCACCTTCAACACACATCCTCCACCCAATTGAATTTTGGCAGAATTCCTAGTTGTGGCTGTGTGGCTCAATGGGACATTAGTTAAAAGACCCACTCTTTACCATAAAGACTACAAATACATAACACATAGCCCCTCTATATAAACTGACAGGAAGAATGCTATTTGTGTCTTCAAATTGACACCACATTATAATCTGCACATACTGACTTCAGTGCAATTCCCCTTGACTTTGACATGGATTTTACCTTAAACAATTACCTAATTTGACTGATTGATAACAGAATTGTATTTACTTAATGGAAATGTGTGTCACCTAAACTTATTCCTTGAGAAAAGCATCTATTTACCACAAGGTAGGAGAAATTCAAGTGAGCAAACTTCATTCACTTCCCCACTTGAGTTCTATTTGCTTGAATATGACTGCAAATATGACCCTGGGCAAGTCATATAACCCTGTTGCCTTAGTTTCCTCATCTGTAAATTGAGCTAGAGAAGGAAATTGCAAACCAATCCATTATCTTTGTCTAGAAAAAATGTATAAGGGGTTGCCAAGAGTCTGAAAAACTACTAAACAACAAAAATATGATATCCCCCAAAACCTGTACTAATAGAGTAGAACAATGGAGTAGATAAACTAAAACATCAAATCCCATAAAATAATCTATTCTTTGCCTTTTAATTCTCTGCTATCATTTTGCAGGCAATTTGCCATCCCATTATATTTTCCTATTAAGCTAATATTAAATTTATTTCATCTTTCCTATGCTAAATATGAGATGCTCCCCAGGAATATACTGTACAGTGGGGGAGAAGTTGACCTAAGTAGAAAAAAATTCAATATGTAAAATTCCCAATGTGACTTAAAATTCTATAGTTGGCTACAGGAAGACTGTTGGTTTCTTCTCCAGACTTCTTGAAACTGTGGGGCTCATACTGTGCTATTGAGGAGAGTTGTCAGAGCTCAGGAACTCTTATTTGCCCTTGCATGAAGAAAGCTGTTCCTTTATCCATTCCCTTGGCACCATCCTTCTACAGGAATGGTATTCCTTTCAAATCAAGTTATGGGAAATAACGGGAAGGAAAGTGGCAAAGGTTCTTTTTTCCAATATCAGTCCAGCTAGTTACAGCCAGATTTCTGACTCATTCATTGCCTAGAGAAAAATTTGAGAATTGGGAATTTCCTCTACATTTGGAAATTGTGAGAAAAATGAATAAATAGTAACTTCTTCAATTCTAAGCCCCCAGCCAAAGAACCAATTTGACAAAATTTACAATTGTAAATTGGTCTGTCTTCTCTCTTTGGTATTACTATATGGTCCCCTTCTTCTGCCTTTCATCAAGGATACACAGAGATCAGCAGTGCAATAGTTAAAGGCAAAGTAAAGAAAAGGATAAGCAAGTTTGGGAAATGGAGATTTTTGTGGTAAACAGATTCATTCCCTCTTAGGATAGAGAGGGAGGAAAAGAAAAGAGATGGTAGAGTAAGGTTTTAAAGATGTAGCAATCAACCAGACACAGTGCAAGATCAACCTATACATCTTTGGTTAGTCCTGGAGGATCTCACTGAGGATCTCATGCCTGGGACTTCTTCCTTCCCTTCCTTTCACTTTTTTGATCTCCAGCTCCACTGTATGCCCTCTTCCTGCTTCCTCACCCTGCTCTGATGTCAGCATTCTCCCTTGGGTCTCACAGGGCTTCAGCTGCCCATCATCCTCCCTTACACTGAGAAAGCAAATTCTGCTTCCACCAGTCTTCATCTTCAGCATCCACATCTCCTTGGCTACTCTGCGATAGTCCTAACACTATGTAAGACATGATTCCATGTTCTTTCATTTTGTGAAGATAAACAATTACTGTCTCTTTTCCCATGAATAAATAGAAGATAAAATGCCAAGGACTATTAAGAAGAATAACAAATCAGTTGAGTCAGTGGGTATTTTTGAGGACTTCTGAGGATGATAAGAATAAAAATAACTGACACTTATGTGCTGCTTTCAGGTTGAAAAGATATATGTGTGCATATATTTATAAATTTTGTGAGTAAAGTGCAACAGGTATTATCATCTTCATTTAGAAGCAATAGTGAATAGAGGGGGAGTCAGAAACACTTGCTTCAGAAACACAAAAATTCAAATCTTGCTTCAAACACTTACTAGCTATGTGACCCTGCAAGTTACTTAACTTCTCTAAGATTCAACTCCCCTCATCTATAAAATGATGGGGTTAAAGTGACATCTAATGACCTTCCATATCTAAATCTATGCTGTTTTACTGATGGAAAAACCAAACCTTAGAAAGGTTAACTGATTTTTCCGAGGGTCACATAGCTATTTTTTGTAGGTATGGTATGTTTACCACAAACAATAGAAATTTATCAACAACTTATCTTTACTGCTTTAATCTTATAGGAGATCTGAGACTTAAACCTCATCAGAAAATTAAGCAATTTGTCAGAAATGGAAGTCAAGCCCCTCTCTTCCAGACATCAAATCTAATACATCAAAGTGTCTCTATACATACACTATGTTAGATACTATTAAAGATATAAATGACCTATGAAATATATATCATGCCTTTGAGGGGCTTATAATCAAGAGACCAAGACAAACACTTGGTAAGAAAAGGAATAATACTAGAGGTAATAAAGTGATAAATTATGCAAAAGCAAGTAGCTTGTACTATCTTCTCTAATAGATTTACATAAATTCTGTATATCTCTAACTCAGACTTAACAGTATATACAATGCCTTATAGTTTACATTTACCAATGAATTATGTGATGTGGATTATAAGAACAATCAAATCCAACCTTCTGCAAGAAACCTCCCCTGTTCCCTGCTAGTATCTTCCATCTGAAATTATCCCCAAATCATTCTAATACATATCATTTTTGCATAGTTGCTTAAATATTGTCTCCCTCAATAATTCCTTGAGAAAATTTTTATTTTTCTTTCCATCCCCAGTGATTAGCCAGTACCTAGCACATTTTTGCAATAATTTCAGTCATGTCTGATTCTCATGATCCCATCTGGGGGCAAAGAGTGGTTTGCCATTTCCTTCTCCAGCTCATTTTACAGACAAGGAGCTGAGGCAAACAAGGTTAAGTGACTTGCCCAGGGTCACACACAACTCGTAAGTTCTGAGGTCAAATTTGAATACAAGAAAAGTCTTCCAACCACTGTAACACCTGACTGCACACCTGGCTAATAGATGTTTAATAAATATCAGTTGCTTTGACTTGATTTGAGTGGAAAGAGAGTTCTAAGTTATGACTATTCTGAGTCAAAGATGAAATATATAAGAAAAAGAAATCATGAGAGTTAAAGAAATTAAGAAATGAGAATAAGGTGTTCCAAAAGGGTAAGAGAAGGTTGAAGTGGAGAAAAAGCCTATAATATATAGGAAAAAAATAAGTTATCAAGAGATGCATAAATTGACAGCAGGTAGATAGTGGAAGAGGACCATGTTGTCATACATATGATAACATAATTTGCACATTATGTTTAATATAATCACCACCTTTTCTGGAACCATTTCCCCTTTTGAATTTCAACATTGCCCTGGTTCTCTTCTATCAGAGTACAGACACCATTGTGAAGCACACTTCTCCTTGTTTATGCCTCAGCTGATATTTATGAACAGAGCATCATTAAATAGTTATTTCTTTTTTGTCTTTCAAGCAATTTTGAATAATGCTGATTTATAAATAAGATACATCTTGTTGAAAAACAGTGTTCAAGGAGGTATTTTTCCCAACCAAAAAAAAAATGCTATCTCATATTCAACAAATAAGCATATTGGAATTTTTTTATTCTCTGTATCTTTCATTCTTAAAATATCCTAAGAAATAATTATATACCTGAACATCTGATCATTCATCCACTCATATTTTCATTCATCAAATATTTATTGACCAGCTACTATATATAATGTTCAATTCTTGCTTACAATTCAGAAACAAAAATACCCAATGAACATGGCAGTCCATATTAGGTGCCACATAGGGACTTTAATCTGATGTTAAGATCATTAAGAATGACAGATTCAAGTCTATAATACTGGGTCCTGATTATAAGTCCCTCCTAACTAGGCTATATTGGACAAGTCAAGTTGCTACTCTGGACTTCAAATTTTCAAATCAATAGATTAGATGACCTCAAAGATCCACCTATAACCTTGTAAGAACACTATCATTTATTAAACTGGTGAACCCTTTTCTATGGTAATATCTTCTTCAACAGGCTTATATTCTGATTTAAATACCTGACATGGTCTGGAAATACAGATGAAAGCTAAATGACTTTCCTATAAACGATCAGCTCAAACTATTGCAAAAGGTCTTTAACTGCGAGGTTTATTAGACTACATAAGACAAAAAGACTAGGCATTCAGAACATTATCCCAACACCCCTAAGCCAAAGAAGCAAACCAAGGAGAGAAGACATGGCAGCAAGTTAGCCATGAGATTCTGGCTAGGAGATCATTCTACCTCTGAAGTAAAGAAACTACCCTTCCATGCCTAGGAATCTTGAATTTGAAACCAGCTTTCTATCAGAGGCTAAGCCAAAAGTGGAAAGTTTCTCCCCTTTCCTCCATTCATTTTGAAGACTATACAGGAATGTGTTCTTCCAAAATGTTTTCTTCCCATTCCCAAAACTCATGGGCCATCTTGGGGCAGTGGAACATTGGGACTGTATGGGCTTGTGCCTCTGTAGCCTGAATGAAAAGGTAGAATTCCTGACCTCTACCTCCAAAAAGGTTGTTCTTTCTGATTCACTCGGTAGCCATTGAGAGAGTTCCATTGCCAAGTGGTGAGAATTTCTGAATCACAGTCTTCTATCATGAGGAAGGGAATTCCTTGGCAGAGACAACCTTGAATTTACCCATCTAACAAGTGAAAGTAATTTTCTGGGCAGCACCAACCACAGGGGTTGCCTCATGGGTAATTCAGAGTAATTCAAGACCTCAGGAATCTGGCTTTCTACTGGAAGGAGAGCATCCTGGGCAGCATGGCTCTTGGCAAGAGAAAAGAATCAGACGCATAGCCAGCCCTACTTCCCCACTGTGGAGAAATTGTGGAAAGGCACTAAAGCAAATAGGTTCTCTCGAGTTACAAATCCAGGTAAGTTCCTCTGGATAAGAAGGAGAGACAAGTCAATCCCCCTCAAGATATTGCTGTGGATGAAGGTCTTAAGGACCCTATGGAAGGTAGAATTCATTCTCATTTTATCTAGATTGGTTATGACTGTGGTTCTCAAGCTATCTTTTCCCATATGCACTTTTACTCTTTGCTGTGAGGAATCATAACCCACTAGGGAAGAGTCCATTGCAAGTTTAAATTCCTTAAAATTCTGGGCACACCTGTTGAAATTTTACACACCCTTTGAGAACCACATTGTGGTCTAGTATTGTGAAGCATATATATGTTTTCTGCATTGTTTATGCTCTCCTAGTACTCCTTCACAATTTCTACACAACCTGAGTACCTCTGGGACACAAAGAAATAAATTATGGGGTGGAGGGTAGGTGTTGAAATTTGGCAGATTTGATCAAAGCTTTTTGTATTTTAATAGCAAGAATGACCCCTTAGACCTGAGCTGTGAATCATAATGACAATGGGTAAAATTTCATTTCAGTTTAAAGGAGTAAATTGCTGCAAGGCCAGGAAGCTTTTGACTTAATCTCCAAAGAGACAGCTAAGAGAAAGCAGTTGGATTAGAGAAGCCAGCAGTCTGATCCTGGGTGGTTCAATAGAGGAAATCATTTGGGCAGAAGGTGTGATAGCAGATACTTTAAACTAGGACTCCGAGATTTGGCTAGAGTATTTCTCAGTCAAATACTCTGCTTAATAAAAGAATCCTGTGAAGAAACAATGGCAAATTTATTTCTCCACAAAGGCTACTGGAATTAGTGACATTTTTTAGCTCATTCTTCTCCCTCTGTTTTATCTCTCTTTGCAGAGCAGGAACTTCACTCCTAAGTTTCTATACTTTGTTTTTAAATCTGTTATTACTTCTGTTGTGTTATGTTGGGGTTTTCTTTAAAACACTTTCTCTTTATATAAATCCAATAGTAAATCATGAATGCTTTACATTTATTTGGTGCCATAAAAGGGAAAAAAGGAAAATGTCAGTGAAAAGTCTCAAAATTTAAATACATCTGAGATATAAATCTCTCTCCAAATGTGAAGACTCTGATTTTAAAGTTCAATATTATGGTTCCATTCTATTTGATGGGGAAAAGTAATCTGTCTTAGTCTTTTCCATTTTTCTTTTTTGTATGCTTTCTTCAGTTTCATCCTTAAGTGTCATCAAGATGATCTAGCCAAGCATAGGTTTTTCACTATGGAAGTTTGGTATCAATAAGAGATAATATGTTATAATTAATATCAGGAAGAGTTGAATTTTAATCCTATGTCAGATACATACTAGTTGACTGACTGACTCATGACCCTGGGAAAGTCATTTAATCTTGCTTAATCTCAGCTATACTATCTGTAAAATGGGAATGAAAGTGAAGCTAGGTGTTATGATAGATAGATGGACCCTAGAGTCCAGAGGACCTGACTGCAAATCTGACTTCAGTCACTTACTAGCTAAACGACCCTGCGTAAGTCATTTAACCCTGATTGCGTGCAAAAAAAAAAAAAAGTGGAAATGATAGTACTTCAAAGAGTTATTGTGAGAAAATATATGTAAAATATTTTGTGAACTTTAAAATACTATATAAATGCTTGATGATTATTCTATTGTCTTGCAAACATCTTTTCCATTGCTTCTTGCTATTGTAAGTTAGGGTAATATTAGTCATAGCCTTTCACTACTCAACATAAGATTTTTTGTATTCTGAATTTTTATATTTGGAATTTGTTTTTGTATTCTGAATTCATTTTGTTCTTGGCTTCCATCGTTCTACAGTTTGCAAAGAGATCAGTTTTACTAACTGAGGTAGTGTCTAAACTAGGCTGGCATTCTTTTGTGATAATTAATGCATGTCAACTTAATAGCTAGGTAGTTGTATTAGTCTTTATTTCTATCAGTTCTTTTATCCACTGCTCATTTCTTAGCATCAATAGCTCATTTAACTAGATCTGGTCAAAATTTTTAATTTGATATCATTTTATTGCTATTCTAATTTGGTTCTGCTAATTGAGTTTTTGACTGTTGCTGTAATAAGTTGATGGTCTAAGTGTATGTAGACAGATGATTCTATAATAATTGTCAATAACCAACTTAGATAGATATAATCACTTTAATTTCTTTGTGTTCTTCATTGTTCATCATGTCTAATGCCTTCTGATTGTCTTCTTGAGGAAGACATTTAATAGATGGGACACTTCTGTATAGTCTTCAAGTCTTTGATTTCACATTGCTTTATCTGGGGTCATTTCCAATGTGTTTTTCACCATCTTCCCCCCATGTTCATGTTTGTATCAAAGTAACAGTAAAAAGTTATATTTAATTTGGAGGACCTTCAATTTCCTTGTAGAATCTTTTCCTCTTCAATCACTGTAACTTGAATTGGCATAGAGGCTATAATTATATGTGTGATGAAGTGGAGCATTTTAAGATGAGATGATATGGGTTGTCAAGACCAAAGGATTCATAAATGACCTATTGCCTAGATATTTGATAGAGAGTCTCTCTATTAGCTAAGTCAAAAAAATCAACACAATTTTTTTCTTTGGGATCACAATTTGAAGCCAATTTGAAGCCTTATTAGCATAAAGAGTCAGACATAACTTATGATCTGCTGGCATAGCCTTTAAGAAACCCCAGTCTTGTCACAATAGGTCTTCACAGAATAACTTCAATATCCATATGGGGAAGCTCATACCAGATGTTCTCAACTTTTTATAAATAAATACTCTGCTACATGGTAGACTACTATATAATAAATGTTTGGTATTTACAATATAGTAAATAATTTTTCACCTAAAATTCCACACAGTCAGCTTTCATCAGTTTTATTATCTGTGACAGAGTAAAATTTAATTGCACATGTAGTTATTGAGCATCTGCTATAAGTCAGGGGCTGGAGCTACAAAGGAAAAAGTGAAGAAGAGTCTCTAGGAGTTTATATTCTATTAGAGGCATCATAATATAAAAGATAAATGAATGCAAGGTAATTTGATGGGGAGGAAACACTAGCAACACACTAGGGATCAGGAAAGGCTTCCTCTGTGAGGTGGTTTACAGCCTGAAATTTCAAGTAAGTTAAAAAGAATCAGGCAGAGGCAAAAAGAGCCTGTGCAAAGGTATAGATGGAGTCAGAAGATGGAATGACCAATTTCACAAGTAGACCATGTTGGCTGAAAGAGAGAGAATATAAAGAGAAATTATGTCAAATAAGTCTGTAAAGGCAAGCCAGATCCAAATTGAGAAGGATTTTAATTCAGCCTCAGGAATTGTTTATTTTTCTCCACCAGTAATAAGAAACTACCCAAGATTAATGAGCAGGGGAGTCACATTGTAAGACTTGTGCTTTGGGAAGATTATTTTGGCAACTGTATGAAGGATAAATTAGAAGGGGGAAAAACTGCAAACTGGAAGGCAAATGAAGAGGGTATTGCAATAGTCCAGATGAGAAGTAATAAAGAGCTAAATTAGGATAGCAGTCATGTACATGAAGAGAAGGAATCTGATATAAGAAATGCTACAGAGTTCTTGTTAGAGGCAAAGAGTTGGAAATTGAGGGGATATCCAATAATTGGGGAATGGTTGAACAAATTGTAGCATATGAATGCAATGAAATACTATCTATAAGAAATCATAAGGGGGAAGGGGCAGCTAGATGGCACAATGAATACAGAGCACTGGTCCTGGAGTCAGGAGGACCTGAGTTCAAATATGGCCTCAGACACATGTGACCTTGGGGAAGTCACTTACCCCCATTGCCTTGCAGAAGAAGAAAAAGAAGAAGAAGAAGAAGAAGAAGAAGAAGAAGAAGAAGAAAAAGAAGAAAAAGAAAGAAAGAAAGAAAGAAAGAAAGGAAGGAAGGAAGGAAGGAAGGAAGGAAGGAAGGAAGGAAGGAAGGAAGGAAGGAAGGAAGGAAGGAAGGAAGGAAGGAAGAAAAAGAAAGAAAGAAAGAAAGAAAGAAAGAAAGAAAGAAAGAAAGAAAGAAAGAAAGAAAGAAAGAAAGAAAGAAAGAAAGAAAGAAAGAAATCATGACCAGGAAGACTTGCATGAACTGATGCTAAATGCAACCCAAAGCATACTGTTTTCACTTTTTAAAAACTGTTTTATGTTTTTTTCTTTCTTTATCATGGTTCTTTTTTCCCCTTAGATCTGATTCTTCTTTCACAGCATGACTGATATGAAAATATGCTACAAATGATTGTACTTATATAACCTATATCAGATTACTCACTGTCATGGGGAGGAGGAAGTAATGGGAGAAAATTGTGGAACTCAAAAACTTACCCAAAAGTGAATGTTAAAAACTATCTTTGCATGTAATTGAATAAATAAAATAAAAATTTGAAAAATTACTAATTTGAAAAAAAGAAATGTTATAGAGATAGAATTGACAAGATTTTGTTACTGAATATATAAGGGAGAGTAAGTGAAGGAAGAGATAACAATGAATCTGAGGTTGCAAAATTAAGTGAATGGAAAAATAGCAAAGTCCACAAAAAAATTAGGGAAGTTTGGAAAATAGGCAAGTTTGGAGAGTAGGTAAGATAATGTCATTTTAATTAATGCTGATTTTAAGATGCCATAAGCATACTATCCCAGGCAGCTGGTGATATATGACTGAAGCTCAATAGAAATTAAGGCAAGATATACCAAAGATAGTAAGGCAGAAATAATGGGGGGAAACTATTCCCCAAAATTACACAATGATCTATATATTCCTTAAGTACTCATTAAGGCACTATATTGTTTTTTTGTTTCTAGTATACATAGGCTCCACCTATGCTTTTAACTTCTTGAGGGTAAATACAGATTATCCTACTTGCATCCCCACTGTTTCTAATATAATCCTGGACTTAATAAATATATCTTAATTTGAGATGAATCTCATTTTTCATGGAATTTCTCTTCCAATCCCATTAGATTTTAAGCTAAGTAAGTCTAGGTATTTGAGTATCATTTTTTCTTTCTGCTTAGATCCACTGCCTTTGAGATGGTATGGGTGCATGGGATTTAGGGAAGAGATTTATCATCTAGTGAAACGTGTTCATTTTAGGGATAAGGAAAGACCTAGAAAAGGGAAATAATTTGCCTAGTGTCTTAGCAAAGTATAAAGAAGAGGTATAACAATTAGGAAAGATGGGGGAAATGGATCCAAAATCAATCCCTGAATAATCCAAGATACCAAAAAGAAATTTATATCCAGGATGAAGAATGAACAGATAATCAAGCCCATGACCCATTATTTCAAGAAGTGATTAGCAGAGAAAAACTTTCAGAAATGGCCAAAACCACATGAATGTATACAACTGGGGTGGTAAATGTCTAATACCTAATTCTCAAAAGAAAATAAATACATGATACACTTTTAAGTTTAACCTGCATTTATAACATTTTCTCCAGAACTTTCTTAAGTCTAGACATCCAATAAAGTGATAAACCAAGCCCTGATTTTTACCATTTGCTAGTTTCTGAGGTATAAATGTTTATAATGAAAATTTAACAATTATTATTCACAAGTCAGTATAAGCTATCTCCAGTACAATTCTGTATATGGTGGCCCAAAAGTCTCATAAAACTTTTGGGCCACCCTATACTAATGAAATTTGTTTTAGCTCAACTAAACTATAATTCATATATCCTAAATTAGAACATACATTTTACATGAAAAAAAATTTACTGGGTTTCATTAATCTTATTTTCTTAAATCCTTTAATGTTATTAATAAATCTCAGGCTGTGAGATAACAAGGAAAAGATGAGTATTGAGCAATTTGCTAAGGAGTATAAGACTAAGAAGATAAACCAGAGAAATAATTTAGACCAGAGAAAAAATCTCTGCTTTATTTCATAGCAGTTTGGGGTCCTAAGTTATCCAAATAATTGCCTCAACCCCACACTTCATTGTACCAATGCAGATACAGCCTAAATGTGCTTCTGATATTAAGAATGACTTCAAGCTGTTTTCAGCATGTGTTCTGATGAAGATGAGGGATGTGAGGTTAAATATCATTGCTGTTAAAAAGTAAATCTGTTGCTATTTTTGCTATATCATTCGGCCAACTTCTTTCAACTCATGGGTCAACATTTTTGGACATTAAAACAAATAAATTCATTCTGTTTTTTCAAGCATAAATGATATGTAATAAGCCTCAAAGAACAAAGGTTAGTCATTCTGGCGATGTTTTACTTTCTCACAAACACATACTCTCACGCTCAATTGAATTGCCTCCAAGTGATTTTTAAGTATTAAAGGTAAACACGACCCCTTTTTTCAAAAATATTCCAGGCAGATGTTGTGAAATAAAATGCAAATCATTTTTAAAAGCTCTAGTCAAGAAACCACCCAAAGGTTCAAGTTCTTATTTAAAAAAAAATAATAAAACCAATTATGGGTGAGCGCCATATAAAGTTAAAAAAGCTAATCAAGTTAGTACTCTTGACCAAAGATTCAGGTTTCCTGGCCCTATGAAGAACTTCCCTTCTTTGTATCTTCCTTATATTCCATCATACCCTCTTTTTTCTAATAAACCAGGTTGCAATGAGCATGAATAATATATCCTGTAAAATGGTCACCTTACTTGAATTGGTCTGCATATTTCTATTGGGCTGAAACCAATGGCCATATTTTACATATAACTAAATAGTGCACACATTCCAAGGGATTCATTGTACTAATCAAGAAATTCCCTCTGTAAATTTAGGCAAGCCCCTAGTCTCTCTGAGCTTTTTTTTTTCCATCTATAAAAATGAGATTAGAATAAATGATGTCTTAGGTCTCTTTTTATTCCTATATCTATCATACTAATATCCTGTTTTAAAATTCAAATACCCAGAAACTTCAAATAACTGATTTTTTTTGTAGTCTACTTTCAGTCAATCAATAAATATTGATTGAACCCACACTGTGGCAAATCTTATGGCACACTTAGGGAAAAAAAGTATGAGTACTTGCCCACAAGGAATTTACATTTTGTCATTTCTTATTTGTGGATGGATGAGGGGATTTCATATAAAACAATTATCAAAATTTTACTAATAATAGTTTATACAGAATGTTCTAAAAGTCTTAGTGCTGTTTTGAGTTACTGCACAAAGACTTTTGAGACATCTTATATAGTGCTTTGTTTTTTAGTAAATAATTTTTCCAAAATCTTATTTGAACTTCATGAAAACCCAATGGAGATAAATACTACAGGTTTTCTTGGGCTTATTTTAAAGATGAGGATACTGGAAGTTCAGGGAAGTTTAATGACTTGTTCATGGTCACATAATTAGTAAGTATCAGAAGCAGAATTTGAACTGAAATCTTATAGATCCCAGATCCACCATTCCATGTACTTCATTATGCTGCCTTTACTTCCACAAAAGCAACTTTCTAAAAGAAAAAAATTATTGTTGGTTTTTTGACCTAATAAAACTTGCCAACATCTTCCACATTGTTTTTTTTCTTTTTTCCCCAAAGAAAATTTAATTGGAAAAAACAAAGGGCCTCAATTTGGAGACTTAAGAGTCCTCTAGTCCATCCCCCATATTTTACAAATGAATACACTGAAGACCACAAAAATTAAAAAGCCTGGGGCAGCTAGGTGGCGCAGTGGATAGAGCACCGGTCCTGGAGTCAGAAGTACCTGAGTTCAAATCCAACCTCAGACACTTAATAATTACCTAGCTGTGTGTGGCCTTGGGCAAGCCACTTAACCCCATTGCCTTGCAAAAACTAAAAAAAAAGAAAAGAAAAGAAAAAAAATTAAAAGTTTGTTCACAGTCACACAATTAGAATGTGACAGAACCAAGAAACAAACCCAGATCCTCTGATTCTAAGTCCAGCAGTTTTTTCTTCTTTCTTTCTTCCTTCCTGCCTTCCTTTCCCTTCCCTCTGTCCACATAGAATATTATGTGGGTGCTCTGCCTAAAGGAATGTAAATTTTGATCTCTGAAATCTCTCTAGCTAGGGATTTGCAGAGTAGATTCCTTCCTTAAAGATCATACCTTAAATTCAAATCACTCTGGCTTTCAACAGGACCACCCCACTTAGTCATTGTTTGGCCCCTGATTGGCTCAGAGAGTATGTAAATAGCAATTGTCTCTGGGCCAGAAATACATAAGGTTTTCCCCTCCCAGGTTGATTTTTTTTAACTATGTAAAAGAGTTCATTCTCTGCATCTTTTTTTAACCTAGCCTTAATCAAATAGATGGCCCCTCAGACAAACTGAGACCTGTTAAAGACCTTAACTTTTTAAAAAGGCCAAGATCTTCATTTACACCCAGGACCATCTTCAGTCTCCCAGATCTTTTTTCCTAGCCTCTGGACCCAGATAGCTCTGTAGGAGAAAGTGAGGCTAATGATTATGCACAGTCTCCCCTTCACTTAAATCCAATTTATTTGTGAGCCACTGCATCATTTCTGTGCTGTCATGGTCCTCCGAGAAAAAAAAGAATAACAAAAACAAACCACAAGCATTTACATAGAGCTTTAAAGTTTTCAAAATTCTTTATATAGGTTAATTTATTTGATTATAACAATCCTTTGCCGTAGGTGCCATCATTATCTCTGTTTTACAGATGAAAGAACTGAGGCACGGACAGGTTAAATGGCTTGCCAGGGTTATACAGCTGGTAAGGGTCTGAGGCAGAACTGGAATTCAGCTCTTCCTTACTTGAGATTCTTTCCACTGCACCATGGTTCTGATTATTAATAGAGTTTATTTTTATTCTTTATTTTCATTGTTGTTGTTAGTACATATTATCCTTTTGTTCTGCTTCCTTCATTTTGAATTACTTCATGCAAGTTTTCCCATGTTTCACTGACTTTTTTATATCACTAGGTCTTTCCTCTTCATCTTTACAGGGATAGGAATTGGACCTCTGATTTCAATGATATAGGTTGCTCTCAAGTAAAGAAACTCCCTCTACCACTGCAGGATGGCACCCCTGCAGTAACTTATAAACAGCAAGTTGCCTAGAGCACTGAGAGGTTAAATGAATTGGGCTAAGCCACAGAGCTAATGAGGTCAGAGTTAAGATTCAAACTCAGTTTTGAAGGCCAACTCTCTCCACTTCAATACGTTGCCTCTCATCTCAACCAAATGAAATTATCATTAGTGTTAAAAATGATGAATCTAAAAATAGTAAGATTCTAAAGTATTTTTGGAATTCTCAAATAAAAATGAAATCAGATTCATCATAGTTCTAATAGCTTTATTATATTCTACTTCTCTGAAAATGGACTAATATATTTAATGCAATATGTGGTATTTCTCAGGTTACCAGAGTACACAATTGGCAAGAAGAATACATTTCCTGACCATTTTGGACAAGCCAGATATTTAAATACCTTATTGATAAATACTTCTTCAAACACCACCACTATTACCACCACCAATCTCCCATTCAGCTCTGAGTAACCAGGAGGCTTAAAATCAAGAGGCTCCCACTAATGTGTTAATTTAGTTTATAGCAATACCAATGCCAAATTGTCTGCATTGAGGTCCTTCCATGCTTGAAGTTTTATGATTCTCTTCTTGATCGTTGAAAAGGTATAGAACAAAATCTGATTATGTTTATGTTGAATTCACATGTCATCTGGTTTGGTCTGGAATAGAGATACATCCAGGGGGCTTAGAGTTATGAATTGAAAATACAACTATGACAACTATACCATGAACCTAGGTAGAGCTGAGAGGGAGTCACATCAAAGAAAATTTCAATTTGCATTAGAATGACTTCATATATTTCACAAGGTGAGTTTTCAAGATATTTCAGTTGTCCCATGTAATTAAGCCCAAAATTCTTCTGACGCTGTTCTCTTTTCTGGAGAAATGAGAGTCCAGTTGTTCTATTTCATTTCTGTGTGCCTCTCCTTTCCATTTCATAGACAACCAAGTGGTCAGTAGAATCCAGGTATACCTCTGCACATTCAAGATCCCTTTGTTTAGAGGTCAAAAGAAGAACTGCGTAACTAAGGACTTCTTTGATATGACTCCCTCTCAGCTATACATACATTCATGGCATAGTTGCCATAGCTGTCTTTTCAAATTCATAGTTCCAAGCCCCCACAGATATATCTCTTTACAGCAGATCAAACAAGATGACATGTATACAAAAGAAAAAAATTCATTAAAAGAGAATGGCAATATAATAATTGATTATAGAACTAAATCTAGTTCTGAACACTCTTAGAACCCAATTCCCTAAAAGCTCATACTGCCACATGTCTAGAGACTTTTGTACATATTACTATTAATTTATTCTGATGCAAACACTCCAAAGTGGAGGTAATAACATCCTTCGATGAAACAAATATTTATAGTAGCAGTACTAGACTCCAGTCTATTCTAGATATGGTTGCATTATTCCTTGTCTTTATATCTCTTTGTAGGCTTCCCTTATAAGATCTGTTATTGTTATTTAGTTGTTCAGTCATGTTCATCAACCATAACTGATCAAACCCTTGTGCCATGCACTATCTCCTGAAGTCTATCCAAGTTCAGCTTCAATGACATGACACTTTATCTTTCTCATTCTCTGCTGACTCCTGTTCCTTTTGCTTTAATCCTCCCCAATATTAGTCTTTTCCAAGGGGTTCTGTCTTTTCATTATGTGGTCAAAATCTGCAAACTTCACCTTCAGTATTTTATCTTCCAGTAAATAGTCTTGAATTAATTTATTTATTAATGACTGATCTGAAACCCTTGCTATTCAAGGATTTCTCAAGTTTTCTCTAGCATCACAGTTCAAAAGCTTTAGTTCTGTGGTGTTCAGTTTTCCTTATAGTCAAACTCTCATAGCCATACATTACTACCAGAAAAACCACAGCTTCTACATTTCAGGACTTTGACAGCAAGTTTTTTAGTTTAACATCTAGATTTGCCATAGCTTTCCTTCCAAGGAGCAAGCGTCTTTTAATTTCATAGTTGTCGTCACCATTTGTGGTGATCTTTGAGCTCAATAATATAAAATATGACACTGCTTCCATTTCTTATTTCTCTATTTACCCGAAAGTTATAGAATCGGTTGCCACAATCTTAGTTGTCGTTGTTTTTTAATGTTAAACTTCAAGCAAGCTTTTACACTCATCTCTTTCACCGTCATCAAGAGGTTTCTTAATTCTTCTTCCTTTCGTCTGTCAGTGATATCATCTGGATATCCAAGATTGCTGAAATTTCTCCTGATAACTAATTCCCAGTTTTTGATTCATCCAACTTGATATTTTGCCTGATATGTGCTAGCTCTCTCTTCCTCTCCCCGCCTTTGTCTCTCTCTCTCTGTCTCTCTAATATGTATATTTATATATACATTATATAAAACAAATAATCACTTTATTTAACTCTCTATATATGTATGTATGTATATATATATATATATACACACACATATAGTCATCATATTTAATGCTCTCCCTCTCTCTATCTAAATTAAAGAAGGTGACCTAAATAAATAAGGTGACAATATATGGCCTTGTCATACTCCTTTTTCCAATCTTCAACCAATCATTTATTGCATGTTTGTTTTTAACTGTTGCTTCTTTGCTTGCCTACAAGCTCCTTAGAAGACAAATAAGATGATCTGGTACTCCCATCTTTTTGAGAATTTGTCGCATTTTGTTGCAATCCACATAGTCAAAGGCTTTAAGTATAATCAATGAAATACAAAAAAGATGTTTTTTTGTTTTCTGACACCCACTTGCTTTCTCCATAATCCAGCAAATGTTGGCAATTTGATCTCTAGTGTTCTACTTCTTTAAAAACCAACCTGCTTTTCTGATAATTCTTGGTTCCCATAGTACAGAAATCTAGCTCACAGAATTTTAAAAACTTTCTAGCAAATGAAATGAGTACAACTAGTAATATAAGCATTTTTAGGCAATTCTCCTTCTTTAGGGTTGAAATATAAACTGATCTTTTCCCAGTTCAATGATCAATGTTGAGTTTGGCCTGATGGTTTCCCCTACTTTCTTCAATTTAAGTCTGAATTTTGCAGTAAGAAGTTCATGATCTGGGGCAGCTAGGTGGTGCAAAGGATGGAGCTTTGACGCAGGAGTCAGAAGGACCTAAGTTCAAATCCAGCCTCAGACATTTTGATATTTACTTGATATTTAGCTGTGTGACCTTGGGCACTTAACCCCATTGCCTCAAAAAAAAGAGAATGTCATGATCTGAGCCACAGTAAGATCTAGGTATTCTTTGAACTTTTAATATAGCTTTTCAACTGGTGGCTACAAAGTATTTAATCAATCTGATTTTGATATTAATCATCTGGTGATGTTCATGTGTACAAGTCACCTTTTGGGTTGTTGCAAAAGAATTTTTGCTACAACCAGCAATTATCTTAAAACTCTTTTAGTCTCTGCCCTTTTTCATTTTGTACTCCAAACTTGCCTGTTTTTCCAATTACTTTGTCCCACACCTTGGCCATGTAAATTCTTATTTTTTGTTTGTGTATGCTGCAAAACCGTGTCTGAAATGTTTTGTCACAACCATCATGTTGCTTATGGTCATACTAACTCCTTCCAGAGATAAAATTGATGTATATAAATTCCAAAGGTTTACAAGAGTAAGTATCACTTTACTTACTCCAAGTAAGTGATACAAGTTGATAGCTCCTTCCTTTGAATATGTCAAGCACAAATTTCATACTTCTATGTTATCATAGGTCAGCAGAATATGTTTTGTACCAATTCTGGAGTTATCTCTTGACCCAGATGTTCAAAATCATCATACTTTCATGGCTTTAGAACAGTAAAGTTTTGGTAATACCAGATATGTTTTGTGTTGGATCAATTATTATCTAATAGGCAAGAACAAGTCTCATGATCAGTAAATACAGTAATTTCAGTAGCTCACCTGATATAAAATTGATACTAAACCCTCTACTTTGTTATCAATGTGTGATAAAAAGGACATGTTGATTCTACAAAATTCAACACTAGTGTGTGATAATGTAATTATTCTTGGAGGCTTGCTTTCATATCCAGCGTCAATAATGTCCATATAATGCCAAAGAATTCAACTAGACATCTCCTTTCTGCAAACTGCTTCTGGTTCTTCCCAAGCAAATACACATGAGTGAGAGAACATTTTAAGACATCACCATAAATGATATTGTTGTCATTATTCAATCATTTAGTCATGTCTGACTCTTCATAGATCATAGTCCCCCAACACTGTCCACAGGATTTTCTTGGCAAAGATACTAGAATGATACTCCAATGAATTAAGACCGAGATTAAGTGACTTGCTCAGGATCACACAACTAGGGTTTGAATCCAGATTTAGATTTAGTGAAGGAATCTTCCTTCCTCCAGGCCTAGTGCTCTATCCACTGAGCCATTTAGATATCCTCACAAATGGTATTGTTCTTCACAAATTTGTTGCTATAGCCAACAAATTATACAAAAGATCTTTAGATCTCTAAAATTCCTCAGATGTGGCCACATGAAGAATGCTTCTTTTTTCTCAGGATCAGTACTTACTCTCTACTGAAACACTATATAACACTCATTCCTCCTGGAGGTTCTCCAAAATGGGTATTATTAACACCTTTTGCTTTCTAGTCAATCCAACTTTTAGTAATCTCTCCTCTTGATCTCTTAATTTTTTTCCACACACAATGAGATCATCCAGATACAATCATTTCTGCCAGCTATACTAAGCCCAAATAACCTAGATGCAGCTACTACCTTTCCTCATTTTTCTTATCTTTCTCTCACTTTCCCCTTGTAAGATTTCCATGGTTTTTTTTTTTAATTCCTCTACTTCAGATGTGCACTCGCCCATTGTGAATAAATGC
Source organism: Macrotis lagotis (assembly GCF_037893015.1). Lineage (NCBI taxonomy): Eukaryota > Metazoa > Chordata > Mammalia > Peramelemorphia > Peramelidae > Macrotis > Macrotis lagotis. The sequence goes on along the minus strand of NC_133658.1, from coordinate 110,824,733 downwards.
TTGTGATGTCATCATGCTATGGAGCTCATACACACATCCCACAGAGTAGCAGTCCAAAGAAAATTCTCTCCAATAGGCAAGGATCTCTTGGCCCTATATATTGTGGGATCCTGGAGTCTAAGCATACAGCCAGATTTCCAAGTATTTCTATACTGAATTCCAATTCACAACAGAATTCATGACCTGACTTTCAAATTAGACATATGATGAACCCAAGGAAAAAAACCTAGAAATTGTATTTTTAAATACCAGTAAATAACTGTCATTCTAGGAAATCAGCTATGAATTAAGATAAATTAATTTTTTTCTTTACTTTCTGGCTTGCATAAGCTTTCCCTTAATCTAAATTAGTATCATAGTTTTCATAAAACAAGTGAAAGCATATTTGTGCAGAAACAGGGAATTATACAATTAAATACCTCCCTTGATTTACAAAGGTGCATCTTCCTCATTTGTCATCTGTTTACACTGCTTTGACTTCTTCATCTTGCAGCAAGTAGTTCATTATTCAGAAAAATCTCATCATCCCACAAAATCTCATCACCCCCTCCATCCCTCTGATTGGAGGATGATCCTTAACTCCAAAATCTCCACTGCAAAAGAAAGCTCTGTTTGGAGTATCTTATTTCTCTCCTGGGTGTTCTACTTTGGGACTCTGACTTCTACACCATGCCCCCACAATAGACACCTGTCCACTCCCCTTGCTTTTCACCTATCTTGATTTTTTCTACCATTAAATTATGTCTCCTTGACATTAGAGATTGTCTTTTTTTTGTATCCCCAGTTCTTAGCACAATGTCAGACACAAAATAGGTGTTTATTACTTATTAAGAATGTTTATTAATAAATATTTCTTGATTGACTGAATGACTGTTCAACAAGAAAGGAGAATGAGTCACCAATCCAGTAATCACCAGAAAGTGGTGGTTTTTCTTGGATTTGTCAGTAATTTGTTTCATAATAATCTTTCCAAGAAATTCTAAAAGTATACTGATAATATAGAGCCTGGAACCCCCCCATCCAACATAAATGGACAGCATCTTTTAAGTTAGAAATCTTTCTGATTCATTTTACCACTACTACTGATACTAATATTAATAACAAGCTTTTATAGTGTTCTTTAAGGTTTGTAAAGCACCCACAAATGTCTCATTTTATCTTTACAACAATTCTAGGAGGTGGAAACATCTACCTCCTATTATCCCCATTTTATAGATGAGAAAACTGAGATAAGGAGAAGTAAAGTGATTTGCCTAAGAACAACAGGTCATTCTGAAGCCAGGTCCAGTGCTGCCTCCATGCCATCTAGACACCTCTATGAATAAAGAAATGAAGAAACTGAGGGCCCAAGAAATTAAATGGTAATCCAAGTTAAGGGACTGGCAAGCGTCAGAGATGGAACTCCAGATCAGGTCTTTGGGCATCAATACAATTGCCACAAAGCCTCCTCCCATCTTAGAAGGAGGTTGTCTGAGAAAATGGCAGAGATCTCAAATCCTCCACAAATACTTCTGGGGGCTTAAAGATATAGCACTCTATTAAGAAACAGAAAGAATTCTCTAGACTCTCTCTCTCTCTCTCTCCTAACCAAAGACTCCACTGGACCACTGGAATCCCATAGACATTCTAGAATAAGCAAGGGGAAAGAGTGAAAAACAGAGGACCAAGAGCAGCTGCCCCTGAATCCTCCAGAGTAATTCTGGCACTTCTTGCCTAGACCTGGCAGGATCCAAGCCCAACTCAGCCCACTCAAGCAGTTTCCAGACTTATTGCTATAGGAGAATGACTTTAGAGTGCTCTGAGTAGGTCCAGTGAAGTATTCATAACCTAACATAAACAGAGATGACTCAACAGGAATCAAATATAGCCTTATCATAGTAGAGATTCAGTCAAATCTCAATGTGGCACCAACGGTCCAAGTTCAGGTTTTCAGAAAAGGCCCTAAGCAGAAAAGTCCCTGAAGCCTGTGTTAGTAGTCCAATACAAAAGTTTTCCTTGAGCCCAATATAGGCATTAGGCAGAGTTGATAATATGGAGAGTTTCCTAGAGCCCTGTGATAAAGCTAACTCAGTAGCATCTCCAAGGTCCTTTAAAGAAAGATTTTAGTCTGGCCCACAATACTCAGGACCAAGCTAACCCTACTCACACCTTTCAATTGTGGAGCTTTAACCAAGAGCAGGCACCCAAATGAGCAAATTAAGAAAAACCAAAAACCATATTAAAAAATTGGGGTTTGAGAAAACATAAGGAGAAATATCCCCAAAGAGGATAGAGATCCAACAACAAGCCTCAGATAAAAAAAAAAAGAGAGAATATTCTAGCTACAAGGACAAGAAGAAATGGAAGAAATAAAACAAGAAAGAAAATTGACACTTTAGAACAAATGGTGGAGGGCCTGAAAATTAAAATGAAACAGACAGAAAATGACTCAGTAAGAAACATCAAAAATATTGAAAATTTGAAAAAAGATAATTTAAGAATTATAATATCAAAAGCAACTTACCTGGAAAAAGTCAATAAGAAGCAAACTAAGAATTAATGGGTATCTGAAAACTGATCAGAAAACTCAATATGAAACAATATGTTATATCAGCCAAAAAATGCTAATTTGATATTATTAAAGTTAAGTTATAGGAGAGATATAAAATCCAGGAACAGGTAGCTAATAATCCCCCCCTGCCATGGCCAGACCATTTCTAAAGTCTAGTATTTATTTTGGCTACCACCTTTTAAAAAGAACTTTTTGATGAACAGGAGAACATCCAAAAGATAACCATTTCTTAGATATGTTGTAGATTGGATGGTTTTCAGAAGATCACTTTAGCTAGCCTCTAGAATACCTTCCAACTCACAGATTCTGTGATTACACTCAATACACCATCATAATTTTTGTCATGTCTAATTTACTTGACATATTTTAAGTTGTCTTTCAGACTCTCCATGACCCCCTTTGGGGTTTTCTTGACAGAGAAAATGGAAAAATTGGTCAGTTCCTTTTCTGGATCATTTTACAGAAGAAGAAGAAAACTGTGGCAAAAAGGGTTAAGTGACTTACCCAGGGCCATACAACTACAATACATCTGAGGCCAGATGTGAACTCAGGAAAAATATTCCTGACTCTAGGCCTGATACTCTAACCATTATGCCACCTAGCTGCTCCACTTGAAATATTATCTCCATGTTTACATTAAACACAATAATATATCTCTTTTTAAACTTTACATTTTTCATTATGGCAAGAAATAACTATGAAAAGGAAAACATTTGATTGTTATTTCAGACTATAACAGTAAATTTAACCATACAAGGTCTGACAGTTTAAAGGAAAGGCAAGGGAAAATAGCAAGGATTGTCTAAGCATTTGAAAGTTGGACTAAAAATCATAGAAAAAGGACCTTGAGAAAGAACCTTGAGAGGAAAAAAAAGGAAAAACAAATATTCTGCTGTTTAGAGAATACTCACTAATTTAGGCAAAGAAGTAAAAATAAAAGGAAGATTAAAAGTTTGTAAAATCCATCAGAGAAAATAAGAAAATCTTATGTATAAAGGTTTGGGGGGGAAGGATCTGTAGTTCAAAGATGAAAAAAAGGAAGTAATGAGGGCAAATAGGTGGCACAGTGGATAAAGCAACAGCCCTGGAGTCCAGGGAACCTGAGTTCAAATCTGAGCTTAGACACTTAATAATTACCTAGCTGTGTGACCTTAGGCAAGTCACTTAACCCCATTGCCTTTCAAAAAAAAAACAAAAAAAAATGTGAAATAAAAGAAGTAGATTCATTCTATAAACTTAATAATATACAAACTATGAATTCTCTTTATTTTATTTTTTCAGTGTTAAATTATAAATGTTTGGTAAAGGGCAAGACAAAAGAGTTAATATCCAATCTAACAATGTAATGAAAATAAAAACAAGCAGAAAAAAACCAAGAAGTTAAAACCTTTCCCCTCTAGGTCTTTCTTTGGAATTTAGCCTAAATCAGCACTGTCTAGTTGTTACATGGACCTCCATTCCATAGGGAAAGTATGCTTTAGAAAAAATGCTTACTAGAGTTGGCACATTTTATTACACTCTACACTAGGAATACCAGTGACCAAAGGTTTATAATGAACTTTAGTCTTTGACAGAGAAAGAATGCCCATGTATATAGATGGAAACTAAAAGAGAAATTTTAATTCTAGAGTTCATCATTATAGATCTAACTTTTTATTAAGAAAATTAGTTTCATCATTGCACAAAAATATTCATAGCAATGGTGAATTGGAAATCAAGTAAATGTCCTTCAGTTGGGGAATGGCTTAACAAACTGTGGTATATGTATGTCATGGAACACTATTGTTCTATTAGAAACCAGGAGGGATGGGAATTCAGGGAAGCCTAGAGGGCTTTGCATGAACTGATGCTGAGCAAGATGAGTAGAACCAGAAAAACACTGTGCACCTTCCCAGCAACATGGGGGTGATGATCAACCTTGATGGACTCGCTCATTCCATCAATGCAACAATCAGGGATAATTTGGGACTAGCTGCAATGGAGAATACCATCTGTATCCAGAGAAAGAATTGTGGAGTTTGAACAAAGATCAAGGACTATTACCTTTAATTTAGGAAAAAACTGATATCTTGTTATGTAAGATTATTATGTAATCTTGCTATCTCTTATACTTTATTTTTCTTCCTTAAGGATATGATTTCTCTCTCATCACATTCAATTTGGATCAATGTATACCATGGAAACAATGTAAAGACTGGCAAATTGCTTTCTGTGGTAGGTAGGGAGGGGGAAGTAAGATTAGGGGAAAAATTGTAAAACTCAAAATAAATAAAATTTTTAAAAGAAAAAAGAAAAAGAAAATTAGTTCCTTTTTTTCAAGTGAGATTGCTCCGTATATGTGTTGAATCTAGAAAAATATCACTATTGCCTAAGAAATAAACTTGAATAAATATTCTAAACTATGATAAAATTCAACAGCCATATTCCATAATCCAAAAAAAAAATATTACATTATCTAATCATGAATACTAACATTTCCTTTCCCACCACTATGATTCTGTGTTAAATTTATAACATTCACTTGAACATTCTGATAACTAGTCTAAAACCACACATTGGACATTTTCACATCAAATACTTCCCCAACAAATTTCAAAATTTCTTATCAGATGATGAATCACTAGCTATGCCCCAACTTGCTGATAAAATGTTGAGTCAAGATAACTTTCAGTGAAGTCCCAATCAGTAACGTCTTTCTGGCTCCTTTTGGTCTTTCAGATGCTGGATTTATATGGTGAGACCTGTTCTCTCTTAGAGATATGACTTTGAATGATGATTGTATAATGTTAAGGATAGATGGCTGAGATCCCCAAATCTGACAACTGGAGATTATTCCTTGTAGCAATGCAAATTCCAGGGGAGTGGATCTCCAAGTTCCCAAGAGTTGTCATAAAATCTATTCACAAATATTATCTATTCATATTTAAGAAATGCAAACTTATTAGCCAAGTAGAGGAGAAAAATAGGTTGATTATGAAGAAATTGGTTGACTTTAGTAATACAAAGATAATACTAACATTAAAAAGCAATTGTGCCAAATAATATAATATCTTAGTAAATTTCTAAGGCTATAGCATTAAGGGAATGGATTTTTTTTTTAATTTATCAATCCACATAGACCCTAAAATATGTCCTAGAATCAAGAGGCCATCTGTTTCAAGTCCTTTTCTACTAAAATATCTGCTATAAACTTCAGACACAGAGAAGAACAGGAAGAAGGTAAAAGAAATAAACTAACAATGAAAATAA